>NW_026557949.1:0-54758 GCF_026930045.1 Uloborus diversus | reverse complement strand
GTCACTTCGCTATTTTCGGGATCCCAAATTCTATAACCTTTCGTATGAAACGCATATCCTACCATGACTACTTGTTTACCTTTCATATCCAATTTGTTTATTTTCTGTTTTGGAATTCCAATATACGAAATACAGCCAAAAAACACGGGAGTGTTTAATAGATGACTTTCTTCCCTCAAATAGCTCAAAAAAGGTTTTGGTTTTTCTTTTTAAAATCGCTCTAGTCCGTAAGTAGTGGAAGCAAATAGCTGCTTCGGCTCAAAACTGCTTAGGCAAGCCCGATTCATTTAAAAGTGTCCTAATTCCATTCATTAATGTTGAGTTATAGTGTTCTATGACGCTACTTTGTTAACTGGAGGATTTGTTGGTTTTTTCGATTCTTATGCTTTGGTCGCTAAGGTAAATTTCAAACCGGGAGTTCAGAATTTCCTTTCCGTAATCGGATCTTTCCCGCAAATATCTCTGTTCTTTTTTTGAAACCTGACAAAATATTCGAAAACCTCACTTTTTTGAAAAATTGTCTATTATTGTGAAAATAATCCCCCTCCCTCTAAAGAACTCAACTGCTAAGGAACCCATCGCATTTAAATGCAAAAGATCTTACCCAACTGTGGCTTGAATTTCCGTAACAGGTTTAAACGAAATTCCCCGATTTTTCCATTTTACACGGATAACACTCTGACATATTTTTACTTTTTATATGCAGTTTAAGACAGTGAAATACAGAATCATACTTTTCAGTATTTATAATATAGTTTTTTTCTTCAGCATAAACACGTTGACGCCAAACTTTAAGACTCAAAGGGTTCTTAAAGTTAACATGTAAGGAAACTGACGAGTTCAAGGTTACACGAGTTTCAAATTCTACTGTAGTTCTCGAGCATCTTCTTTTCTAAACGAGCATGTCCTTCAAGGTAAATAAAATATGACAAACAATGCATAATGATGTAAATTTTCTACTTTTAATTAAAAAGCTGTACTTTTGACAAGAACGCAACACTGCCTGATCAGAAATGAAAGGCTGAAAATTTTAAAATATAGCCAGGCACGGTCTGAACTTAAATATGCTGGGAAGGCGTATAATCTCAATTTGTAGAACGGAACTTACATATTTGTCGATTAATAAAATACTGGTGCATGCACACATTAAGTACGCACAATTAAGTACAATATCTAATGAAATTTGGACATTCGAGAATTCAAAAATTGCAACATTACAACTATGTCCCCAAATTTGCCGAATCGACAAAGTTTTCCCAATTTGGCAATTTTGGGGAGGTCATAGAGACTTCCCGTACCTCCCATCGAGTGCCTTTGAATATAGTTTCTAAAATTATTTTTAGGTTCACAAGTTTCAATGGTACTAGTGCATTTTTCCTGAAGTAAAACTTTAATTTCCTACTGACGTAAATATAAAACTTTTAAAACACAAGGGTTTCGTGTTTGTATCTAAAAATGCTTATTTTTATTAGTTTTTTTTTAAATGCTTCTTTGATGATTTCCTTTTATTTATTGTTATTTTAGTTTTGTTCGATAAGTATGAAAGCTGGCTCCAGATTTCAGAGAATTTTGAGTCGTTCAGACATCAGAGTATTGTATTTCCAGAGGGGCAAATTCTTCAACAAAAAATATCAGTAAACTTGATACTGTTTGCATGTCTCTCGGTTACGTTGTTATTTTATTTATTAACATTTTATTCATCAAATTATGTACAGGATATAAAAGTTACTTACGCTATAGCGTAACGTTTATCAATAAAATATTTAAATGCAAACTGTTAAAGAATTTAAAACTGATCATAAGAAAGAAAAAGAAAAAAAGAAGAAAGAAGTCAATCGCGATACGCTAAAAATTTACTAGAAAACATAAGAATTTAAATTTTAAGTACTCACATCCTATATAACACAAAATATAATCGTAAACAAAGTCTAATGTTCTAATAACTTTAAATACGATCAAGAAAAATTGATTTATATTTAAATCAGATTCGAATTTCAGAAAATGTTTAAAAACTATCATATGTGCAGTAAAATATTCAGGATCACAACAACTACTCGAACTTTTGCTTTAAAGCAATTGCTACAACTTAGCAACTAAAAGAAACTGCAAAGTCAACATCAACGAGTATTGGAATACGAATTATGATTTCAAAATACACACTATTATTTTACATACATTATCGATGATAAACAAAACTACATTTTGAGGAAAAGGGAATGAATAATATAACTATTACTTACCTTTAATTGAATTACAGCTGATCAGTCCTGTCTCAGCACCCCCCCGAAAAATTACTAACATGGCTATCGATACCTCGAATTCATTCGTTTATCTTCCCGTATGAAACACCTTTTGCGCATCGTTTTGCGCAATTTAAAACAGTTTTACAGTTTTTCTCTGTTATTCAGCAAAGCAGTATTAAACTGTAGGAAAATACAGTATATTACTTTAAAAACAACAATTATTTTTTGCAGTATATACCGGTATACCGGTATTGCAATCACTAAATACAATAAATAACTAAAGTATATTAAGACATTTAACGGTTAAGTTTCACAACAGCTCTGTTTGAACTCTGTCTGAACAAAGTTACATATTTTTATTTCTGCGACACATCGTCATTGATGTATGCTTGGTATACTGAAGAAGAGGAAATCAATTGACTAGGGCAAGAAGTAAATTAACACAAACTTCGCGATTTTGTCTTCAGCCCTATTGAGGATGCTTTATGTTTTTTTTTATTAGAATTAAAGCAGCAAATGCTGCAATACCTAACAATATGTATCCAAAACGTTTAGTAGGAATATGCAGCGGAATCAGTAGGCGTCGTCTTGTAAGTCTACTCATGATCTTGACTTTACTTGACTAGAAGTTGGTATACAACAACTCGCTTTAAGACAAGGTGTAAATCTAAGTCAAATATTTATAAATGTGGGTTTTACGTAAATGGTTTGTATTTGTTTGTTTGTTTGTTTGTTTGTTTTTTTTTTTTTTTTGAAATTTCGGTCAACATTAAGATTATGAGCTTTCTGGAAACTTGATCTGCTAAACAGTGGTACGGTTTTAAGATAAATTGATCTCATGCAATGCAACTAAATTATTTGTCTGTAGACTTTATTTTATTATCACAGATTTAGTTGGGACAATTAAGCAGGTTTGTTCAAAATGCTATTGATAACGTTTCATATTTTACTCTTTTCCGCAAATTTTTTTACATTAATTCTTATTATTTTCAGTGAATTGTTGTCGTAAAAAAGGAAGTTCAGTTTTACAGCTCGTGTTGTTTTTTCTTCTCTTTATGTTGAAGAATGACTGACTGGTAACATTCAGAATTGAGTCCTTTTGTATCAAAACCAGATCAATTCCTTTTTTAAGCTTTAAAGGTAAGACAAAAGAAAAAAAAAGTCATGGATTCAGCTTTTTTTTTCAAAGGAAACTGATTTTTTACAGATGTTTTTAGCATCATTGAGCTAGGTATTCTCCAAATGAATTAAGATTGTTTAATAGTTTACTGCGTACATAAAAAGTTGTTCGCAGCTGTTCCTGCATTAATATTTAATAATCTTGAAACACTTCGATAATCGTAAAAATTCAATGCACATTGATCGAATATTGTTTTAAAGTTTCATAAACAAACTTTATTTTCCCTCTACATCACTGACAGTTAACCACCGCATTGAAATATTAGTACATTCCCTATAACACAGAAATACTTAAAAAAAAAAAAATCCAGAAAAAAAAAACTCAAAATTTAAATGGCTTAAAAATAAGACAATGTATTTAAAAAAAAATAAACAAAATATATTTTTCAAAACTGAAATCATCAGAAATAAAAATGAAAATCACAACTACATTTCTTGCGGAGTTGAAAATGAGAAATAGACTTAGATGAATCTACCATTTAAACCATGAATAACTAATGACCAGAAACGTCAGAGCAGCTATCCTTCCAACAGACTTGATAGCTCTGGTGCACGAATCTCAGGAACACTGCAACGCATGAACCTCCTCATTAGATGAAGCTATCAATTTTATGTCATACCCTTCCGATCCCCGCTTTGTAGGTATAACCATTCCCTCGGGGAGAGAAAGTGCTTTTAGATGATAAGGAATCGTCTACCGTATGCGTACATATTTCACACCATATATTTCCTGTTGGCCTTAAATTTATAGGTACTATTGAAATATTTTTTTGTGAAATATAAAAGCTGTGGTTTGTGAACGCGTAAAAAGCATTGCATGCTTAGTTTGATCCCGCATGGGATATGTGTTATAAAAATTCAAATTGAGTTTTATCCAACATGTGTAAAAAAGATTGAATCAAGGACAAGTCTAAAAATATTTGGATTAAGAAGAATTGTGCATATGCTCTGCAATGCAACATCCTACCATTATTTCTTGCCTAATTTTTGACTAATAAACAAATATTTTTTAAATACTGTGTATAGTTTTTTTAATCATTAAAAATGTTTTTTTTTTCAAAAATTGAAATGATTTGTCATTTAAAGCGGTGAGAAGCAAAGGTGCCAAAATATTTATTGATATTGTAATTGCTAAAATTAAGAATTTGGGGATAACCAGTATTCATAGTAGAAGAACCTTTTCTTTGTTTTAGGGCAAGATATGATACACTGTAAAAACGATTCAGAAACGTTCCCGGAAAATAATAGGCAGCTCCATGTGCCCAATTTCAGTCAGTAACATATCTTACAAAAACCAGGAACGTTTTCCGATAAAAGTCAGTAACCTTTCTGAAATATTAAGAAATCTCCCCCATTAAAGTCAGTCGTGAACTATCTAGAAAAATTAAATAGGTTTAATTTATTTGATTAGAACCTTCCTGATTTACCAAGAAAGCTCCAGAAATATTAGAGCAACCACGGCCACGCTCCGCGAAAATAGCAAGCAAGAATCAAGCATATTTCTTGCCTGCAATTCCTACCTCGCAAAGCTGTAGCTATCCAGTGACTTATTTGCTCCTATTGGAAGCTTAGTCAATCCGGAAGGACCATAAACAATCCGGAAGGAACATAAACAAACCGAAGCCGATACACTTAATAAACACGCTCCGTCAATATTTAAACTGGTAGCAAAAAATATTTTTCACACTAGTGCAAGGTCTGCATTCGTGCATCTTTTAGGAATTCAGGAAACTTTTTTGCGAAGATACTTGATTTTTTGGGGAAATAGGTGAAAACCTTTGAAATCACGAAACGTTCCACGGAAATAACCAGTAACGTTTCGGAATTTTTTTACTGTGTACTAGTATCCCAGGGAGATGCAACTGTAGAGCAAGATTTATATTAAAAAACCTTGAAAACGTACATAGTATCTGAACTTATGACACGTTTTACTCAAAATTAAAAAAAACAGTTACATCCCTTTGCTTCTCACTCCTTACTTCAACTATAGCGTTTACCTTTCTTTAGAGTTAAAACAAAAACTCGTAAGCAACAAATGCCTATCACACACATGTCCCTTGACACAGTGTGTCCATGGGAGCATTAATACATAAAAAAAAAATCTTATACAAACGTCTGAAACCGATTTTCTTCTTTAGACTTTAGTTTTTCAAACGCGCCTGTATATTTACTAATAATAAAGCTAAAAGTCTCTCTGTCTGTCAGGATCTCTTTTTGTCCGGATTTCTGTCTGTCAGGATATCTGTGACGCGCATAGCGCCTAGACCGTTCGATCGATTTTCATGAAATTTAGCACAAAGTTAGTATGGGGGTGTGAACCTCGTAGCAATTTTTCAAAAATTCGATGTGGTTATTTTTCTATTCCAATTTTAAAAACATTTTCCAGAGCAAAATTTTCATAAGATGGACGAGTAAATTACCAAGTTATCATAAAGTGGAATGGGAGAGCGAATGGACATAGCCAATTGGCGAGAAAATTCATCATACATTATTTGTAAATATACAGGCGAACCAAAATACCTTTTAATTTTCTATTACGGGCAAAGCCGTGAGGGTACTACTAGTTAAAAATAAAGATAGGCATTACGTTCAGAGCCAGACGGATGTAAGTCACATAATTACAGAATAGCCGAAAAACGTTCGCTTGATGCGTAGAATGGATTAGGTTCACGCTCTTTTAACACTGGTAAATAATCAAAAAGGAATTTTCTTTTAGAATTACGTTCATATGTCTCGATGAGGAATAGGACTCTACCTACAATGCAGTAATGAATGGAAAATTGCGAATTTTGGACTTACGGTAGTCTGGCTTCGAGGTACAGATCTGTACGTTGGTCTTCACTGAATGAAGTCTGACTTCACTAAACTTTCGCTATCATAAGCGGCTTCCGGAATAAGAAGGAAAGTATGTATTATATAAAATAAACCAGAATGATGATTTTCGCAATTTGTCAACTAAACAAGTTTTAATGTGTTTTCCATCCACAACTACAATTATCGTCACTATTTCCCCATCGCCTCTTTCTTACATGAATACAAGATCTCCCCCCCCCCCGCCAATTTCTTCAATTCCCAGGTAAGCAATCTTTCACCGTATCGTAATTGCAATATCCACATGTTGTCGAAGAAACTTAGTAAGTTTATCCAGAGTCAAAGCTCTATGATCTGGAGGAATATTTAGGGCACCACGTAGACCGTTTTAATTTTCTGGTAAAAATCATCAAAATTTCAAACGTATGAAGTCCCTAGAGAACAGGCACAAATTCAAGTGGCCACTCGAAGAACACAAGACATGCTAATGATAAAACGATGATATGCGAGGGAATCCTGTTCGCTAGACAATCTGAATGTAAACATTTAGGTTTTGCTAAGCTGCTATAAATGCCCAGTTTTAGACCTTAATGCGTATTTTTTCCCTTATCTTGCAGGCGCGGCCAATGGTTTCTATAGCATGTGCTGTCAATTATTAACAAGTTCTGTATCATTCTAAGTCTGCTCTAATTGTCAAATAATGTACCTATCTTCAAACCTTTCTTCTGGGTATGTCAATCTTATCAACTAGAAAATCGTCCATCAAGATATGACGGGACATTCGAGCGAGGCACTTGCCTGGTTCGTGACATTTTTATAGTTGAAATTTTAACACTAACTCCAGTGGATGATCTCTAAACTCCAGTAGACAGCGTTTATTGCTGACCCCTTTGTCGTTTCTTCATACCCCTGAAATGACACAGTCTTACCAGTAAAATAGATAAGTTATCGGATTGAGTTCAGTCTTGTCGACATAAAGCATTTCCGTGCATGTCAAACATTACCAAAAAATATTAGCAAATTATCAAGTGGGGGAGCGAATTTCATTGTTGATGACGTTAGGAGCGTTACACAATTATTGGCTAATATTTATGAGGATTGTGATCTGTTTCGCTCTATAAAGAATGAACATAAGCATCAAAATCATTTTATGCTATCACACATGTAGTTTTTATCGAATACTGAGCAGTGTGCTTTTCTGTAAACTAGCAGGAAATATAATGCTGCAGTATGAAGGTAAAGCGTATCATATGCAGAAATGTTTTTTCAATATATTTATTTTTTTTCCGTGATTCAATTTCAAAGGAATCCAAATCAGCAAGCTTGTACAATCAAGCTAAAGTATAATAGCAACAAAAATGAAAAATAAGATATTTGCAGATACTGCGATTTGTCTTCTCAAGGCAGAATGGTCCAAATTAATTTAAATTTTGTATAAACAAACTACAACATGAATTCCTTTAAATTAAAATAGGTGGATACGTTTAAAAAATATATTTAGCTTTAGTTAACATTATTTGCCTAAATTGACTTCAAAAAAATCTCAATGCGTGAATGTGTAGGCTTCAATGGCAAAAGTCTTATTAGATGACCATTTTACAATTTGCTTGGGTGTCCTCATGTTTCAAACTTCAACAATTTCCTTGGATTTTTTTTTCCAAAGCAGTTAAAACACGCTTCTTCTTTATTATGGCAGAAACCAGCTGCCCTGAAATTCTTCCACATTATCATATTATCATTTTCTTCTTTAGTTTCTTTATAGTGTATGCGCCTAATATTATTATTTTTTGACATAAATAACAACATCGGTTTTCTTAAGTTAAACTTAATCAAGTTTGTTGATATCCATTTTTATGCTTAGCGTATAAATTTTGTTATTTTCATCTTTGTCATGCATCAGTTTTATTTTCCAGTGTTCCTTGCACAAATATGTTAAGGCTTGCAAAGAGCGACCATCATTTTACGTGTGAATAAAATTACTTGGCAGAAGTATTCATGTTTCACCAACTAAGCCTGCTATTATATGAGAAAAACAAAAGTACGGAAACGACACGCAACATAGTAATTTTCATTGTAAATATTTTTCCCCCACTATGCTAATTTCTCCCTTTTCATTCACTTATTCATTTGTTTCGTTTTTGTAAAGATTTTTATTTTTCTTTCTTTAATTTTGAAACACTTTTGGATAATATTTGGATTATTTTTGTTGGATTTTGAATACAATGAAAAGAAAAAAAATGCAACAAATAATATCAGCTATTTTTTTTTTTGGAAAATTTGTTTGTTTTTTTTCTTCTTTTTTTTTCTTTTCTTTTCTATCTTTCTTTTTTTGCCTACTGTTTGAATTGAATGTTTTATTCATTTCAAAAAACAAGAAAAAAAAAGAATTGTAATTTATATTTGCTTTACATTTTGTATCTTAATTCCTCAAAATGTATATTGACTGTGTTTTGAAAATATATTTCAAGCTTCGGCGCCAAAGCTCAAACTGTTGGCGTTACAGCGATGATTATTAATCATCGCTGTAACGCCAAGTACGCCAATGTTCCCAAAGTGTCGCTTAAAAGTGTTCTGTTGATTTTCGTAGTTGCTGCGCTCTTAAGAATATGTTAGTGGGTACACCCCAATTCGTTTTTGTGAACTAATTTGTGCAATAACTTTATTTCATTACTAAGCAACTCTTTAAAAAAAATCCCCATATATCTCGTCAACATTAGCTCCTCGTTCCAAAGCTTAGAAAAAAAGTTTGTCAACACTGAAACAAAACATGTTCATAAAATGCTCAAATAACATAGCGAATACGAATTATAAAAAATAGTTTTTTTTATTGTATGGATTGCAATTAGATTTAGTAGTATGTTCTATTGAGGTGTCCTGGCTATGTAAACATTCGCAATATAAATTATGAATCATCAAAGCAATAATAGTGCCATAAGAAAGATCAATATATCCCAACCTCAGAGAAATATCTCAATCCCAAACGAGAGCTTAATTGTTACCTCCATGGCAATTTAAATGCTACGAAAACCTAAAATATGGCAGCGATATCCCTTTTCTTTCTTATCGCCTGAAAGCACTTTCCCTTTTTTCCGGCTCCGCGAACGAGGGAGGTAATGGTTATGCCTCTGAATCGTGGATCGGAAGGTCAGCACATAAAATTGATGGTTTCTGCACCCGATGGGTTTCATACATCTCTGTCAGACAGAAAATCACGCACAAAAGCCATCAAATGTTCAGTTCGGGTTGAGCGGCATTTTAGATGATCGGTTATCTATAACCGATGCAGTTAACTGACCGGACCAAAATGCGCGGTGTAAGTTCAGCATCCTTTTTAACATACACACACCCAAATTCACTTAGTAAGGGAATGAGGGGCAAAACTTTCGTATAATAGTTAAGATAACTTTTATTTTTTTCAAAATGAACAAGTTGGAAATTTGTTCTAAATATTGCAGTACATAATGAAAACACAATGTATTTTATAATGGAACTTGAACTGAAACATTGGTCTTGGTTTTTTGGCAGTAAATTTATGCCTTTACTAGTGGTACCCGTACGGCTTTGCCCGCAGTAGAAAATTAAAAGGTATTTTGGTTCGCCTGTACATTTACAAATAATATATGATGAATGTCTCGCCAATTGGTTTGCCCATGTTACGGTTCCACGTTGTGAGAACTTGGTAATTTACTTGTCCATCTTATGATAATTTTGCTCGGGAAAATGTTCTTAAAATTGGAATAGAAAAAGAACAAAATCGGATTTTCGAAAAATCGCTTCAAGGTACACACCCCCATGCTACAAACTAATTCTGTGCAAAATTTCATGAAAATCGGCCGAACGGTCTAGGCGCTATGCGCGTCACTGAGATCCTGACAGACAGAGAGAGATCCGGACAGAGACTTTCAGCTTTTTTATTAGTGGAAAAAAGGTGGAAATTTTATACTTCTTTTTTTTACATGGGGCAAAGTGAAAAATAAATGACCTTTCTAAATAAATATTTTCTTTTCGATTAGTAAAGATATTGGAATTAGTTTTTTAAAATTGCTCGTGTTGCCATATTCTTTGATTTACAGAGGTATTTTTTTCTTGATTAGAATGTGTTTACGTGTGTTACTACAAGGTCAAAATATTTCTAGATAGGTGGCTCTAAAAGCAGAGTAAATACTTCACTACTTCACTTTGCCCACATTCCCCTATATGAGAAAAATATAGCGACATCTATAAAGACACAGAATATTTCTGGTCTCTGGGGTTTGCACTGATGTGAATGAAACAAAACGGTAAAAGGATATTTAGTGCTTAACTTGAAAAGTGTTAACTCAACTTAATGATTCACACTTTTAAAAGATGCTTTAAAAAATAATAAAACCTTTTTTTTTAGAGATTAAATCTCTTCCATTCAGGAGAAAAATTCTTGGCATATTTTTTAACCGTTTTTGAACAGTTTCATGCTTGGAGAACGGACACTTTTTAAAACTTTCCAGTCCACCATAAATTTCTTTTTTCCTATACGATGTTAAGTATTTTACATTCGTGTATCGCAAAACGAGTTTAATCTGTAAAAAAACATTGTTTAATAAGTAAAGTAGTCAATGGCATTTAAAACTGATCCAGATCAGAAACATTTTTCAAAAGTAAATGCAACGTTATCAAATAAAAAAAAATAAGAACTGGACGAACTTAAAAGCTACTCATCTTTAAAAAATAACATGTTTACTGTTGCATTCAAAAGAATGAAAGAGAATAATAAATTATTCTATTGCCAACACAGATATATTCCTCGTAATCGTTAAATGCTCCAGTTTACCCAAATCCTCACAGCTTAGCGATAAGTCTTAACCATGTTTCGGAATGTCATCTCCTAAATTTGACCCCTTTAGCACCCAATGACCACAATATTCTAAGTCACGCGTAAAGACCATTAACCATAGAAATGTTGCCTTAATTGATCTACGTCGTGTTGTAGACTTGATGAAACTTTAGCTCCAAACTAAATATAAATGATTTTACGTGAGTGTGTATTTATAGGGCATTTTTGACACATGGAAATAAGTTCTATATATGTTTTTCCAACATAATTTATTTCCATAGAAGCTAAGAAATTGAATTATATCTGATAAAATATTTATTTTGACATAGCATCGTAGTTTTGTCTAAGGAATTACTTTTAGTTTTTTTTTTCCAACATGCTTCCGTCGAAAAAAATATAAAAATAAGTTTTTCCTTTTTTTGCACACATTTTCATACAATATTATAGCAATTAATGCAAAAGCATAAGAGGAATAATTGTGAAACATGTGCGCATTTAAAATGAATTGTTTCGTTGGTACGAGCTTAAAATCGTGATTAAGTTTTCATTCCACAGTGGATTAGGAATCGTTGTGTGACTGAAGTTTTTGCCCTTTTAAATGATGAATCCATAGCAGTTTGCATCAAACGTTTGATTAACAAAGTAATCCTTTTATTTTATTTTTTCCTCGAAATTATTGTTGTTTTTTTAATTTAAAGGAGGACAGAAATTTCAGGAGTTTTAAAAAAGGGCAAAACTGTTACTGTTACTATGCCAAGTATTTAATTATTGTCTCGAACGTATTAAATACCTGAGATTTAGAGGTGACTACAGCGTAATTTAATTATTTATTTGCTTTTTAAATAGTTATTATTATTATTATTAGTATTACTATTATTATCATTATTATTATTATTATTAGTATTACTATTATTATCATTATTACTATTATTATTATTATTACTATTATCATTACTACTACTACTATTATTATTATTACTATTATTATTATTATTATTATAAGTAGTAGTAATAGTAGTAGTAGTAGTAGTCGCAGCAGTAGTAGTAGTAGTCACTATTATTATTTGTTTGGCCATAACAGTCTACAGTGTCTTTCGGAATGATCGGTCTGCAAATAAAGCAAAATATATGCAAGAAAAAGATGTTAATGGGTGCAGAATATTGCATAAGCTACATAAGGAAGATAATCCATAAATAATATAAAAAATACAGTAGTTTTATGCAAAGCAAAAAAAAAAAAAAATCCCTCTTTTTTAGGATTAGTTTGTGAACTCTTTTCAGCATGGTTTCTTCAAAATTTTGCAAACACATTTCCACGGGTATTCGCCATTCAGAAGATTTATTTTCTAATTTCAGTTTGCACTCATTAGACGTTCACAGAAAAAAAGTATCTGTAAATTTGTTTTCTTTGTTACGAATATATAACTGTAAGAAAACTACGATTTCGCACTGATCGCACTCATCCTAATCATTTGCAACGAGAGAGCTATAGATAGAATTATTAGTAACTCAACAGTCTAACTTCCTAATAATATGTGAATGAGAAAAAAAAATAAAGAAAAAAAGTTTGGTGATTATTTCATTGTTATAAAACATTAAATAATATTTTTAAATATATTTTTTAAAACTAAAAAGAAATCTTAGGAAACAATACAGTAAGGAAATTTCTAAATAACGTTACTTTTCTCGAAATGAATGTGTGTTACGCATCACATATTAGTTTGTTACGCATGTAAAATGCTTTTCAATTGCATTTTCTGTAAGGCGCTAAGCAAATTTAGTGAGACAATTACTACTACACGGCTTTTGCATTAAATATGTTATTTTCATAAAAAATCATCAATTATTTTGTACATAATAGGCATAAACATAAAGGTATGTCGAAACATTAGTAATTTGTATTAGTCTGTCGGGGCAGCATACACCCAAACCTGTTTTTACGCGATCTTTTTATATGCGATTTTTTATTTTTTGCGAATTCTTTTTGTGCGGTGTATTAAAATTTCAATCAGATTGGGATTCAATTGACGAAATTATTTTCAAAACGAGTGGAAGGTATTATCTTCCAAGTGACGGCATAGGCAACCCTATGGGAAGTCATTGTGACCTCCCAAAAATTTCCTTATTCGGGAAATTTAATCCGACTACTCGGCAAACATTATCACTTGGTTTGATTTCGTTTAAATATTATAGTTTTGAACGTTGTTGTGTTATTTTCTATGTGAGACATTTGTCATGCGGTCCCTATCCACCTAATAGAAACAGGTTTGGGTGTATATTGTTAGATGGTATGTTTTTCGCAGAAAATAAATGTGTTTATCTCATTTCTGCAATCATATTTAAAAAAAAAAAAAATTCAGAAACAAGTGTTTGGAATTTCTCTCCAATACAAAAAATTTAAAGCAATATTATTTAATTTAAAAATAGATTTTGACATTATGTTAAAATAGAAGTATATGAAACTGCACAATTAAGAAAATCAGATTCAAAAAATGAATAGCTGAAAGATTTTGAAGTGGTTCAAATTTGAATTTGGTCATTGTTTTTCTCAGTTTTTTATGTTAAGCATAAAAGCATTATGTCCTTATATTTTTGTCTAAAATGTATTCGATAATAATTTTATCTTATTTTAGTAGTTATAAATATTCAACAGAAAAAAGAATCCATGATGCTTTAAACACGAAGAGCTGTTTTAAAAAAGGCTATAATATCAATTTTGTGAAATTTTCTGTACATTGCAATCCCTAAAAAAAAAAAAAAAAATGTTTAATCTGAAGAATGATACATTCTCGTTACTAATGAGCACACACTATTCTTCTTTTACGTAAAACGTAAATCTTCTATATAAATATAATATTTTAAACGTATAAAACTATACTTTAATCTTATACTGCTCAACTACAGTGATGTATATATTTCTTAACGTTTTACCAATAGTCGATAAAATCATAGAGACATAAAATGAACTCATTTGTAGTAAAGGCTCACAACATTCCGTTGAGACTTATCTTTCGCATAAAGTAGAAACGTGACCAACAAAATAGAAGTCATTTCGCTGTTTCTACCAGATTTTTCATTTCATTGTATACACAAAATTTGCGTTTTGTTACCACATTTTTAAGCGTAAACATCTTAGTTATGTATGACATAAACTTTTCTTTCTATTAGATAAATTTGTAACGACATTCCCACTTATGCTTATTAAACGTACTATAGAATGTAGCTTATAAAAGTTATGCTAACTATTTGTTGTTATATTAGAATATTATAGTTTATGTGATGTTATGATCATTAAAGCAACGAATATCAAAAATAACAATGTATTTAAAGTTTATAAAACTGTAATGGCACAGCAGTTGTAACATTTGGTGGGTGCTATGTGCTTCAACACTATTAACAGGGAAAAAATACTATTAACAGGAAACAAATGCATTAAAACAATAAAAGATTGATTCGGAACAAATTATTACATAAAAATAAAAATAATAAATAAATAAATAAATAAATAAATAATTAGCATAGCAACGCACAGTTT
This sequence comes from Uloborus diversus, assembly GCF_026930045.1. Lineage (NCBI taxonomy): Eukaryota > Metazoa > Arthropoda > Arachnida > Araneae > Uloboridae > Uloborus > Uloborus diversus. Next base: position 40,180 of record NW_026557949.1, on the reverse strand, counting down.
TTAGCACGTTTTGAATACGTACACTTATTCCCTTCCTTCGAACACTCTAAAGCGCACTTTTTGAAGCATTTGCAAAATATTTCATTATGAAAACACTATTCAGTATTCATTTTTCATACAAAGATACACTGTAAAAACGATTCAGAAACGTTCCCGGAAGATAATAGGCAGCTGATGTGCCTAATTTCAGTCAGTAACATATCTTACAAAAACCAGGAACGTTTTCTGATAAAAGTCAGTAACCTTTCTGAAATATTAAAAAATCCCCCCTATTAAAGCCAGTCGTGAACCTTCTAGAAAAATTACATAGGTTTAACTTATTTGATTAGAACCTTCTTGCTTTACCAAGAAAGCTCCAGAAATATTAGAGCAACCACGGCCACGCTACGCGAAAATTGCAAGCAAGAATCAAGCATATTTCTTGCCTGCAATTCCTGCCTCGCAAAGCTGTATTATTCAGTGACTTATTTGCTCCCATTGGAAGCTTAGTCAATCCGGAAGGACCATAAACGATCTGAAGTCGATACACTTAATAAACACGCTCCGTCAATATTTAAACTGGTAGCAAACAATATTTTTCACACCATTGCAAGGTCTGCATTCGTGCATCTTTTAGGAATTCAGGAAACTTTTTTGCGAAGATACTTGGTTTTTGGGGAAATAGGTGAAAACCTTTGAAATCACGAAACGTTCTACGGAAATAACCAGTAACGTTTCGGAATTTTTTTACAGTGTAGGTTTCCGGTGCATAAGCTTGTGAAAGAAGGCATTGTAAGAAGTACCAAATTGTAAGTAGTTGTAAAATGTATGCCATCCACTTTTATTACCAACGTAAACAGCTACTTGTACAAGAAGCCATATAAGCTTAGAAAACGATACATGCCGTCATAGTAGGGAATTTTCGCAAGATAAACGAAGCATGTTAAATTAAGGGACGTTTGCTTATATTTAAATATCGTCGCCTCAGAGCAACAGTAAGTTATCTTAGTGTTATTTCTGGGATTAGATATAATACTGTTTCTCTGAAGCGACGACATTAGCGATTGGGAACACAGGTTTTGGTATTCTGCAGTGCCATCTACTGATTCATTGCGAAGTCATAACAGTATTTGCTTTGATTCTGAAGCAGTCTGATTGTTCGCGCATGCAAACAACATGTCCGTGAATATCGTTGATCCCGCCAGTTATGAAGTGCGTTCTGTGAAACGATTCTTGTGTGCTAAAGGATCTTCGGATGCTGAAATTCATCAGGAATTATGCCTATAGTTTATAGATCTACAACTATGAGTAAAGAAAAGATTAGACAAGGCTGCCGTGATTTTAAAAATGGACAAACAAATGCTAACATAACGAAGAACGGAATTGCACTCCCAGCATACTGGATAGGGATTGGAATACCGTACCAAATATGCAATACCGGTATTTGGTATTTTTAAAACGTGATACCGGAATACCGATATTAATACAGGTATTTTAAATTACTTAACAAATGCTTGAAAACATATTGTTTCGTTGTCGCAGTACTTCATTTTATACCGAAATTGTATTATTTATGAAAACATATTGGGAACAAATATAAAATGAACAAATGTCATAATAAAAAAATCAATAATAGTAAAAAACACAATGCATCAATTGAATCGTCTCTAAACCTAGGACTCATTTTAGTGCTCAACTTTCCTACAGTTGAAAATAATCTTTCAGAATTCACGCAGAACAGATGTATTGTTTAAAATGCGCGATACACCTCCTCTAATTGTTTAGAAGTCCTTCATCTTCAAGTAATTCGGTCTTTTGCGGTTATTCGATTGTTTTGTGCGTGTGTGTGTTTATTTTGTATTGTGTGCATTATTATTATTATTTAAAATTTATAGCTATTTCAGCATCCATTCTCCTGAGCAGGAGAGGTTTGTGTTTGCTTTTTATTAGCCCTTTAATTTGTAATTTACTATTAACTTGACTAAATTTGACATTGTTTGTTTGTCTAATTCGTTTTCGCCTTCTTTTCAAAATTCTTCACGATTGTAACTATATGTAAATATCTTAAAATGTATTTCAATTGATTACGCTTTACCTCTATGCAAATTTTCAAGGAACTATATTATTTCTTAACATTATCTTGCCAAGTATAAAGGCAAATAGTGAGATAGGCCAACAAATCAGCAGTGATGACAACAAATTACCTTTTGTTATGCTAACAAGAAACAGTTTTCGTCAAAATTTGGTACAGTTGAGACGAATAATTAAAAATAAATTATAAAGATTTACTGCAATTAATGGTTGGAATAAATTGTTCATAGGACAAATGCATTCAAAATATTTCACTCGAAATTAACTTTCACAAAAGGGAAAGTGAGTGATCAGGGAAATGGAAAAAATAAAAACATGGTCCACAAATGAGTATGAAAGTACGATCTCACCATCCAATAATGATGATATCCTTTTGCAGTCTTTCCGCTACTTTTTTTAAATGATATTTTATTAGTTCGTGCTTTTGAAGCCATAGTTTTACATCAATAGCTTGATTTTGGTCCAGTATCGCGGAAAACGAAATTTACGTTTAAAATATAAGCACGCAATGAGTTAAATTGAAAATTGTTAAATTGAAACTATTTGTTATTTTCAGCTTATACCGAAAATACCGGTACTTCACCTCAGCATGTACCGGTTTTGTGAAATCGCAAAACTGCAAGAAATACCGGTATTTAATATACCGGTGTACCGGTATTGCAATCGCTAATCCTGACCGAGGAAATCGTTTCGCAAGTGGTCCAAAAACTGCGATTTGATCATGGATTGACTATTAAAGGCCTTGTTGAACAATTTTCTCAGCTTTGACGCACAGCTGTCTACAATATTGTCACCGAATACCTCAGATACAACAAACTGTGTGCAAGGAGGGTATCGAAAATACTTAGGTGGCGAGTTTCTATGCAGAGGAGTAAAAGAAGTTGGTGCAAAGGTACAAAAAATGTTTAGTAGGAGAACGGAGATTATGTTGAGAAATTTCGTAAGGTTCTGGCTGCCTTACTTCTGTACGTAATAAATGATCCAATAAAATGCGTTTCTAATGAGTATATTTTTCCCTGTGACCAAATAGCTCTTACTTTATGAACATGCCTAAATTGAGCATGACGCGGAGCTTATGCAGTTCTGTTAGCAGAAATTATGCTGGTTACCAAAGCATACTATCAAATATACAAAAATAGCAGCAGTTTTAGAGATTAGTTGAAGTGACCCAATCTTTGTCCGAGGGTCAAAATAAAAATTTCGGCTTTTCGCGGAGGGTTGCAAACGCATGGATGTGATGCAAAAAAAAAAAAGAATGTAGTCAAAATGTGACTGGCTATTTATTTATTTTCCGAAAGAAGAAAAAAAATAAATTTTACCCATCAAGTTGTTAGTAATTTTAATGTTTTACTTTGTATTCTAATAAATATTCATAGGTTAACAAATTGAAAAGCGTAATTTCAATTTGGGGTAGTGATTTTTTTATTTGTACAAAGTGTTAAAAACTGCCATTAGAAGAATCTACATTGCAGTATACGATTAATCTGATACATTTTCATTTACATCATGCTTTAGTTTTGTGAATGAGCCAAAGATTTAAAAAAAACCTTACAATTAAGAATCAACTTAGCTACAGGCTGCATCAAGTTTTCGTAACAGCAAGGAGAGCTCCCATCACACTTTATTTATTGCTTAATTTGTGTTATTTATTGTTTTTAAGTGTTTATGTAATGCATGATATTTTGTCTAATTTTTCGATACAGATCGCCCAGGCTGTTCCCGAACACTGGTTCTTCAGGTTAACACTCGAACGCTCTGTCGATCACAGCGCAAGTTAAACTAACCGAAGTTAAAATTTTACCGAAAACCTTAGTCCGGTGCTTTAAAAAACAGGTTTTTTTGACAGAAAAAAAAAACAACTTTTAGGCCGTGGATCTATATTTCGTCATTAACCTGCACTATAAGCTTTAAAATGAGGGGTAAATAAAAAAAATCGATCAAGAAATGAGGACAACAGAAATATAACATAAGGATAATCTGTACTAAACGTTTTCCACACAAACACAAGTAAGATGCACATCATGTTGCTTTACTTCCTCAGCAACATGATACTTTTTATTTATTTCTTTTTTTTTTTTTACTGAATTCCTGTTAACCGTCATTAACATTTAACTATTTTGATTGTGTTATTGCGTGTTAAAAGTACTTTCACTAGGACTTATTTTATACAGAAATGGATGATTTTTTTTTCTTTTGGCCAAGGGATATTTCCGCATTTTTGACTGCAATATATTTCTCTAAATTACAAAATTAGAGAAAAAGGTAGGCGTTCAACTTAAGTTCTTATATTCAATCAACTTATGAGATTTTTACGTTGTGTAACTGACAGCACTATTTAATTTGGTACCCCAGTAAAGCACTTAATACGCATGCAAATGTGTGATTAATTGCTATACGAGTTAATTTTTCTTTTCATGCAATGACTAAAAACTGCGTGTAATGATGGTAAAACTTCTAAAACATTACAGTGATTAACTGTTGCATGTTTTTGTTGAATGATCACAATAATAGTCTATTACTTAAGATTTTTATACCTAAAACTACTACAGCAATGGCAAATTCCTAGAGTAAATAATCATAGTTTTAATATGAACTTTGTGAGCACTTGCTATTAGTTTTCGGTGAAATGACTTTATTGCGTGCGCTAAACTAAAAGCTTCTTTTAGTGAAAGTGAAATGAGAATGCTTATTCTGCTAGAAATTCTCTGAAACTTAATTACGCCTGAATAATGCATTTTTAAAGTGTCAAAAATTTATCACACAATTTTCACTCGTTCACTGAAAAAAAAAATATTCTGAAACGTTACTGAGTATTTCCGTGTAACGTGTTAGGATTTCAATGGTTTTTATCAATTTCCGGAAAAAAATCAGGTATCATTGTCAAAAAGTTGCACGAATGCACACTTCTCACTAGTGTAAAAAATATTTTTAGCTCCCAGTTTAAAGATTAACTTTCCGTACTTATAAATTTTATCGGCATTAGTTCAATTAAGGCCTGTCCATTCTGGTTAAGTTCCCAGAGGGAGCGAATAAGTATGGACTACGCAGCTTTGCAAGATTTGCAGGCGAGTGTAATTCTCGATACCTGCTTGCTATTTTGGTTTAGCTTTGGCCATGTTTGCAATACTGCTTATTGAGCTTTCTTGAAAAACCAGGAAGGGACCAAGCTATTATGGTATACTAGCTTACTACCCGGCGTTGCCCGGGTGCTTCTCAACGCAACATATCTCTTAGATAACAAAATGGATGAATTCTACCTAAATGAGAGCAAAAAATTGCACTCACACCACTCTCTAGGTTCAAATCTTCAAACTGTACTTCAATACAGTATCAATGCTTCAACTGTAAATAGCACAGAAAATCGAGCACAGAAAAAAGCATCAAGTAAAAACGAAAAAGCATGAGGCATGAGAGCAAAAAATTGCACTCACACCACTCTCTAGGTTCAAATCTTCAAACTGTACTTCAATACAGGTTCAATACTTCAACTGTAAATAGCACAAAAAATCGAGCACAGAAAAAAGCATCAAGTAAAAACGAAAAAGCATGAGGCATGTTGTCGGGGTTTTGACGTGTCCACTGGCACGTTATCTGCGGTTGAATCAAATGGGCGGTACATCCAATATCTTAATGCTAAGACAAATGATTGTCTTTTTCACATCTTGTAGGACAACCTTTTAAGTGATGCTTCGAATGTGAAAAGCGTTGTGCTGCCTTAGAAGTTTTTGTTCACACCAAGATATCAATGCGTGCTATAGTACTCTTCACATCCATTTTACTTCGAAAAAAAAATCATTGAATATCTTCCTAGAAAGTGTCGTGAGTAAAATTCAATGGTTTTTATCATGCACAAATATATGCAAAACATGCTTATTGTAAACCATTACAATATTTTCAGATTAATTGAAAATCATCCTCAATGGCCCAAAAGCTAAACAGATAATCCATCGTACAGAATTCAAATTAAATAATAAAGAATTCTAAAGAAATTTTTTGTAAGTGTTTAAGTATGCAAGCACATTCTGCAAAAAATGTTCACTAAGTATAAATAACTTTACGGAATGTGTCAGCTTGCCCTTTCCATGGCGATTTAGTGGCATGCCATTTAGTAAAATTGGAAAAGTGTTCCTTGCATAAATCTACGTACGTCAGCTACATTTTATTTTTTTTATATTTATGTCAAATTTCTATTTTCAAGGGTAAAAATGACAGTCAGACAGTAATATTGATATCTTGCAACGATTTACAATTTGTCTAGATTTAAATTTATTTCACACTGATGCAGGTAGTGAGAGCACCTATTTAAGTTTGCTGCTCTAGATCATTCCTTTGAGAATATGGAAATTTTAATTTACAGAGGCACAGTCGTTATGAAGGGTAGGAATTTTGCCACTGAATAATAGTTGCCATAGATACAGATACATTTATTTTAAGTTACATAAAGCATTAAAAATGGAGTACGTCGACGCGAACTTATGGAACGAGCTATATAAAAGGCGTAAAATAAACTGCCTTATAGAAAAAGAAATAGGCGTGCACATTTAGGTCACTATCAGCGTCATTTTTTTAAAATCATTTGCAAACCATGAAATCAAAAGAAAGAAAAAAACAGTATTGTTTCTACTTACAACTGTATAAAGAGACAATTCTTTTGTTTATATTTTACAAATGAATGTTACACATTTTGTTCCCCTTATCCGCAGCTTCAAATCGAAGGAAATGTATTTCTACGTTTTGAAACGTAATTTAAAAACTAAAAAGTTAAATGATTCAAAATTTTCTAATTCATAAATTTAACAAAAAACTTGCTTCTAAAAGCTCCTGCTTGCTAGAAAAACTTCATAATGTGGAGCAATATTTCGCCTTTTTCAGTAGCAATCTGTGTCAAAAATTGCATCACACCAGCTAACTGGTTTCAAAGTATTGCTAGTCGGTGAGAATTCTCCATCAGGTGTACTATTGCTCGAGTGTTAAAGAAATGTAAAATTTTAAACGATTAAGAAATTTGTTTAGACAAAAATGAAGCAATTTTGTGCATTTTAAAACAGTTTAAATTTGAATCAATATTTCTTTGCATTTCTTCAAACTTGCAATTCTTACCCATCCAAAACTACATGAATTTCGCCGTATTAAATTTCCGCATGGTTTTTGCGGGTCTAAAGGTGCACAGCCTTTTATTTTACCACTGATTGACAATCCTAGTATGGAAGTTTATAAACATATATTAAACGCCATCCCCTCCCCCTGAAAATAAATAATAGCTACGCTACTATGCACAAAACTGATTATTTTTCATTTAATTTGCCATATTGGCATCATGATCCTTGATAACCTGGAGCGACTTCTGTTAAACTTAATTGTACTGAATTAGGTAAATCATGGAATAGTATAAAGAACATATATTTATTGCATATTGATTTTTTAAGGATAATACAATATTAAACTTCTGTTGCAAGGATGTCATTTTAAAATAAGTTTAGTATTATAATGCTGAAACTGATGTAGATTGTACATCGATAATGAATGCATCTTTAATACCTTTCTCACTTTGGTATTTTCTGTGTTGCTCACGTAGAAAATACTAATCAAAAATTTCGTTTATTTTACGGTATTACTATTTGAAAACTTATTAGCGAAAGGTTAGCTAGCAAATTAAGCAGAACCGACGGTGACTTCAATGCTTCCCTGTGTCTTTGCAGGGTGCCATTTAAGAATCACAGAGCAGCAGCACTTATTATCTATTCGGCTTTCTCGCCAAACATGCTTTACACTTGTCGCTAATAGACATTAACAGTCATTGTTAAGGATACTTTTTGTGTTGATTGCATTTAAAATACATCCTAGTGGTTATATGTTGCTATATTTGTTGCTAGTATTTTCATTGGCTTTGAATCAAGGTTCAAAATTTAACGATTATAGTTAATCTTTGAAAATGCTTCAGTTCGGGCATTTATTACAGACTTTTCATTCAGACCAAATTCATAACAATAAGAAAATTCTTTCGTTTCGAAAAGAGCAATTTATGGTTAAAAATATTAACTTGAACCACATCGGATTTTTTTTTTTTTTTTTTAATTCCAAAACCCAGCTATATGAATTCCTGAGTAACAATTTACCTCTGTGCCAAATTTCGAAAAAATCCGACTTAAACTGTGAATTTGTATAAGGAACATACACACACACAAACCCACCCACAAACATACATTCATTTCTATATATGGAGATGTAAAGAAAGTCATGAACATTTCCCTCCCTTTTAAAAGATAAACTCCGAATGCACTATTATGCATTACTATGATTATTTTGCAATTTACTTGCTTTGTTAGTACTTTTACCCCTGTTCTTTGATAGCCTGGAGCGACGTCTATTAAACGAATTAGGTTACAGGTTATAGTTGAACTGGATTACTTAAAGATTCGACGTAAATCAAGGAATAGTATAAAGAAAATTTATATATTGCAAATTGGTTTCATAAGGACCATAGAACATTAAATTAAATTTCTGCTGCAAGGACGAAATAGATGTGGTTTTAATAAAAATATTCTAATGCTGAAACAGTCGAAGCTTGTACCTCAATATTGAATAAAATTTTAATACCTTACTCATTATTGTTTGTTATTTTATTATTGTTATTGGTTTTTGTAATAATTAAAATTGTTTCAGCGAGTGTCGCTCGTGATCTGTTATGTCCCCCCCCCCCAGTCACCACATCCGGTTAAACCCTCACCGGGGTTGGTACGGTGGTGATTGGTGGGGTTTAAATAAATAAATAAATAAATAAATAAATACCTTACTCATGTTTGTATCTTCTCTGCTATACACTTGGAAAACACTGATCAAAAATTACACGCAACCCTTACTGTTGCGGATTTTTGAATTAAAGGTTTTCTGAAAATTATAATTCAACGGGAGCATTCAAATTAAGTAGAACCACGAGTAGCATCAATAGATCCCTGGGGCTTCGTCAGCCGCAGTCTCAAGAAACAATCTACGGCATCATTTCTTATATCTACGGCTCTCTTATCTAACATGCTTGTCGCTCAAATAGGCATTAACGGGCGTCGTTTACGATACTTTTTGTGTTGGTTGTATTTAAAATGTTTCCTGGTGGTTATATGTTGCAATCCTTATATATTATTTCTGTAGCCTATTTTTTGGTTTCTACGCCAGATTTTCCTCAATTCTTGATCGATTTCTTTGATTTACGCCTTATTTTAAAGCTTATGGTGCTGGCTACTGACGAAAAATAGACCCACGGTTTAAAAATTGTTTTTTTCAGCCGAAAAACCTGTTTTAAAGAACCAGAATGAGGTTTTCGGCTAAACTTATAACTTTAATTTGCGCTATGACCGACAGAGCTGAATAGCTTGATCGGCAGAGCGTTCTCTTCGTAACCAGGAGAATGCGTGTTCGGGCCCACGTCTGGACGATCAGCAACAAAAGTTAGAGAAATATCGCGCATTACATGAACACTTAATTAAGTGAATAACAGCTACGAAGAAATAGAATAAATGAGAAGGAAACGCTCCTTGCTGATTGAAAACTTGAAGTGACTTTGCTAAATTACTTCGGAATTGTGCGTTTTGCTTCTTTTTAAGCTTTGGCTCTGGTAAAATTAAAGCATAATGTAAGCTGAAATATAAGTAACAGGTTTAAGATTTCAGACTACAATAGAATTGTTTTTTTCTTCAGAAAAAAATAATAAATCTTATATTGAAATATATATTCTTCTAATGAGTTTTTGACTCTTTGTACAAATAAAAAAATTACTTCTTCAATTTGAAGAGTAAAATATATATTTTTCTTCTTTTTCCAAAAAAACAAATACCTTATCACATTTTTACTACATTCGAAAAGCTACGCTTAAAAAGGAGCATAGTTCAATTTATTTTGTATTTTAACCGTGCTGTTAAATGATGAACACGTGCTGCCATCTAAGTCATAACGTTTCAAGCAGCCTGCGGTAACAAATTGTAAAAATTTTCAAAAATAAAAACATTTTTTTTTTAATATCTTATCTTATATATTATTCCCCTCTCATTTTAAAACTTATCAGTCTGGCTAACGAGGAAAAATAGACTTACTGTCGAAAAATCAAGTTTTCGGAAACGCCACTTGCTGTTTGAAAACCTTGATGCAGCCTGTAGTTTTTATGCTTTTTTTTTGCAAAGTTCTAATGCAGTTTTCCAATTTTTTACGTCGCTTTCGGCAAAAAAAAAAAAAAAAAAAAAAAAAAAAAATAGCCTGTGTGTGTGTGTTCATATTTTAATAAAGCTTAAAAGCACTGGACTTAGTTGTTCGGTTAAATTGATAAGTTTTTTTCGGTAGAGCGTTCGGCTATAAACTATCTGAACTTCGGGCAAGCTTGGACTGTCCGACAGAATATCAAATTTATATTAGTATTACGTATTACATGTACTCATAACATACACACGTAATAAAATAAATGATATGGGAATGCTATTTGGTGTTTCGACTCCTTTATGCAGGCTACGGTTATCATTTGGATAAGTTGACTGTTAATCGAAGGGTGTTCTTCCTTTTTTTTTACGCTTTGACTTCATCCAGACCACTCAGCATAATGTAAGCATAAAAAAGTATTAGATTTACCTAAAGGAAATCCTTTTTGTGCAGAAAAACATTTTCATTGTATGCTGAAATGTAGATGTTTCTAATAGCAGTGTTCAAACTTTTGTACAAATGAAAAAATCTTACGCCAAATTAAAACTACGAGTTTCACCCAGTAAAACTTTATTTTTTTTAATTCGCGCGAATACGATATAAAACATTAAAATTATTATCAACTTCACTAGCAAGAAATCATTTTCTACTCCTCTGCTTTCTGCTGAAAAAAAAATACATTTCGTCTACGTTCGAAAAATTACACTTAAAAAACGGACTCAGTTCAATTGGTTTTGGTTTTGAATTTTAAGTGTTCTATTAAAAGAGACACATGTGCGGGCATTTAAGCCGTAACGGTTAAAGCAACTTTCTATATTAAATAGTTCAATATTCAAAGATAAAACACTTATTTTCAATCTAATTTATTACTTCTCTAGAATGTTTATTTCAATCGCTACGTGAGATATTCGTCATTCTTTGATCAAATTCCATGCTTTACGAATAATTTTAAATCGTATCATGCTGGTTAATGACAAAACATAGAAGCATGATCTTATTATTATTTTTTCGGCAAAAAGCTTTTTTGCGGTTTTTTACTACGCATTCCTTCAATGAATAGCTTTCGAAAAAGAAGGCGCAGTTGCTAGGTTTTTTGGGGTGTCGGGCTGTTAATCAGAATGGCGTCAATTCTAATCCGTACCAATAAATATCTCTTTAATGTTAGTTTCTTTCCCGTCAGATGCTCACATGGGCAGGACTGTATTTGCACAACCTGTTTTCTCACATGCACAGTTATTGCTTTTTCACGAGTCACTACTCAGCCACTCTTTTAATGATATTTATGTTTGCATTGAAAATACGTACAACCAAAAGGTGAGCGATGATCAAATTATTATAACGTTGTATTTAACGAGGTTTTGTTGCTGATGTGTTTAAATTACATGCCTTCTCTTCTGCGCTTACTTTTTTCAGTTCTTTTTCATAATGTTCTTCCTTTGAAATTTTTAAAGAGCGAAATGCCTTATGAAACGATTCGAAGCACAGTGCGGAGTTCCGCACGGGTCGACTAGTTATTATTATTATTTTCACTAGTCAGGTTGAACAAAGTATTTTTCATGAAAAATATGCTTATAAAAGCTTGTGAAGAAAATGTACTGATCATTAGAGTGTCAAAAAAAAAAAAAAAAAGGAAAATCGATGCTTCAATAGCACATCCTCTTATATTTTTTCTTTTACCTTAAAACAATTGTGAAAAAGTTTTATATAATTTTCACTACGGCAACCCGTGCCGACTTGCGTCTGAAATTGTAAACCAACACTGTGAACCAGGTGGAATCGAAAAAATACTTTTTTTTTTTTTGGAAGTTCAAATTTTTATGTTGAAAAATGTTGCCTCTATGGCCCCATATGTACCACATAAATCGTATCCAAACTATAAAAAAAATTAGTTGTCCTAATGATGCCCAATATTTATAATTTTTTTCGAAAAATTGATTTTTTTACAATAATATCTTATATTTTTTAAAAATTTAAAATAAATTTAAAGAAATTATCTTGCTAAAAAATAGAAACAGTAAAGTAGCTAATGATAGGTAAATAGAAGTTTTTTTTCTTTCGTGCAATATTTAAGGTTCCAACATAGTACTCTAATATATGGATTTTTTCAAGTTTAAGTTATTTTTTTTAATTTTAAATATAGTATTTCTGTATCATTCATTTGGCAAATATTGACGTGAAATTGTGTTCGCTAATAGTTTTTGAACTTGAACATGTGTATTTTTTTAAAAGATAAATAGAAAAAAATAGTTAAAAAATGTAGGCCTCCTGCAGGACACCTATTTATTATTTTTTAAATTTGGATTAATATTTTTGTGGTACATGTGGGGCTATAGGGGAAATGCTTTATTAACATGAAATTTCGAATTTCCAAAACAGGTTTTTTTTTCGATTCGGCCGAGTACACAGTGCTGGTTCACATTTTCAGATGCAAGTCGGCACGGGTTGATGTTGTTAAAAATTATAAGAACTTTTTTCAATTGTTTTGACATAAGAGGAAAAATATAAGAGGGTGTGCAACTTGAAACATCGAATTTTGATTTTTTTGGAACACCCTACTGACCATATGCTGCCTACTCTAATGTAAACGTGTTATTACGTATGTATTTGTGTATGCGTATATGTGTGTATGTATGTATTATATAAATACGCATGCATGCATGTTTGTTTTTCTGCATGTATTTGCGAATGTATATACGTATAACATCTGCATGCATATCTGTACATAAATGCATGTGATTGCATTTCTGTCGCGCTTTTTTTTTTAACTTTTATTTATTTATTTATTTTTTTATATAAAGCAGGGGTGCCCATCCCCCCCAAGCTCAATGGCGCAAATTCCCCCACAAAAATTTTCTCGCTTTCGAATCGGATTAAAGATAAGTTTTTAGAGTGTTTAATTTCCAATCAAATTCACGGGGGGGGGGGGGGTAGCGCTAACAAATACCGTTTGATTACTGTTGGATTGTTGACCCGGCTTGCTTTGCCAAATTTTACAATGTGTAGCTTGAGTAAACAAGTTTTGGGTACCCCTGAATTTTGCTACCCCTTATTATTATTTTTTCTAACGTATGAATAATTACAGGGAGAGGGGATTCAACTTTCTGGCTTGGAATGGAGTAATTACTAGAATTATACAATATAAATCTATACAATATGAATTTTATTTTTTTTGTCACTTAGGTAGGGGGCCGGGGGCTTCTCCCCGGAAAATGTTCGAAATCGTAGTTTTAAAACCACAGTTTTAGACGATCTCTGGTGATGTTAAGGGGATAAAAGGTTTGGTGGCCCCTTCCCGGTAATTTTTCAGTATTGAAACTTTAAAAGTGCAATTGTAGATAATCTAACATTGTGTTAAGGAGGACTCTCCTTTGTTTTTAAAATTGTAGTTCTAAAAACGCAGTTTTAGACTATCTTAGGGAAAGAAGAGATCCTATAGGGCTTGCCCCAGGAAAATCTTCAAAATTGAAGTCTTAAAAATGCTATCTATGAATGGGAGAAAAGCAGTTTTTTAAAACTGATGCTCTAAAATCGCAATTGTAGTCGACCTTTGTTGGAGAGTTTTCGGAAGCTCTTCCGGAATTTTCTCGAAATTAAAGCCATGAAAACCAAATTTAAGACGATTTTTTAATAATGTTGACAAGAGGGGAGGGGGGGGGGAGAGGGGCACTCTACTTAAATTCTCGAATTTGTAGCTTTAAAAACGCAGTTTTAATGGATCTTCATAATGTTAGTGGACGGTGAATTTCGGTGCTATTCCCCTGGCATTTTTTGAAATTGATACACCAAATACGCAATTCTAGGCTTGTCTTTGATCGTGTTAAGGAAGGGGGAATCGGGGCTCTCTCCTGTAATTTTTCAAAATTGCAGTTCTTGAAACACAGTTTTAGATGACTCTTGTTGATAAAGAGGGTGTTATTCTGGCGGTACAGTGGAGGCGCTCTCCTGGAAGTTTTCCAAAATTGATGTCGCATAGCCAAAAAAGATGATAGATCACACACACTGTGACAGATATTTTTCGGAAATACTTAAAAATGGATTCAACAATTCATCAACATCGAAAATCAGAACTCGAGAACATTAACGAATCAAATATCCTTCTATACATATCAGACAAAGAAGAAAATAAATATGATTTACGAAAAATAATTTAAACACCTTAAGAACAGACTGTTCTACTTCCATCAGCGAAAACCAACTTCACTGAAAGTTAAAATTAAAATCATCTAATGATAAATTGAAACAATCAGTTTAAAAATGGTAGAGAAGATGGGAGTAAAGTGAAATGAGAGAGAAAAATTCTTTATAAGCTTAAGCTAGTTAATGAAGAAAATATATTAATTGTCGATTGGAGGGATAAAAAAAATATGTTATTCGCAAACTTCAAAACTAGTTCTTGACGATTGTCAAGGTGCAAATTAATCAGTGAAAGACTAAGCGCGTACTCGTGAGAATTATTACAAGCAATAAAACATTTTCGACCTCTCTCCCTCTCATCACTGTGACACGTATTCATCATGCAAAATTGTGCTACTTCCAGAAAATTTATAAACATATTAAAAAGAAATCAAATTGTCTGATCTAGCTTTGAAACAGACACAAACTACATGTCATCTGTGATGTTCCCTTCATTGAAAAAGAGACACGGTCATTAAATTTTGGAAAGAGTACCAGTGCTGTCGCTAGGTCAAAAAACTGGGGAGGGGGGAGGGTCTACGCTTTTTGCGGCCCCTTAATTGTTTCAAACTCATGTTCAAATATGCAGAGAGAGAGAAAGAAGATTTGACTTCTGGTTTAGCAGGGAAAGTCATATTACTAGACTAGCAATATAAATTTAATCGTAAGGATAATATTCAATCAGAATTAGGGAGCGTCGGAGAGCTACACTGTTAAAACCAAGAGTTCCACAGGGGTAAAGAATTTCACCCAAGGGTGAAAAAACGGTGCCTCTGGGTGAAACAGAGGCTAGGAAGTGTCGTTAAGGTGCTTTTGGTTCCTCAGTGGGTGAACGACGTCAACAAAAGTGCTAAAAGACCATTCAATAGGAGAGCGACTCCTTGCGCATGCGCTTTGACTTATCGTCCAACGAAACTTTAGTTTGAATGGCGAACGAAGGAAGTTGCAACGAAATTTACTTTCACATTGAATGAAGTACAAAACTGAAAATTTCGTGGATTAATCTTCGAAATCTCGCGTAAGTAAAGGCATTTGATCATATTGTAGTTCTTAGAACTTTCGAACATATTTAAAGTGTTTAAAGTATGTTGACAACTCTTATTGTTCCGTTTACCTTATTAAGCATTTAATGTCTTGTTATTTATATCCTGCAAAACTGTTACCTAAAACTATCTATCAGTACTATCTTGAACAACAATAACATTAAAAATAAAAACGTTTAAATCAGCTGATAATTGAATTGCTAATTCCGGAATAAAAATGCATCGACGTAAACAGCCTATATACCAATGTCTATTTCTTCTCAATGAAAAAACTACGTTGGAAACGAATAGAGTAGCAAAGTCAGAGAAAAAAAAAACTGCGTGAAAAGAAATCTCTCACTCAGCGTTTGACTCATGTTTCACATCGTGTTTTGGATAACGTATCTTTCTCAGGCGTTATTGCATGAAGCTAATGTAGTTATCTGCTCGTTTTTATTTTTAATCTGACGGAAAACTTGCCATTGGAAAGAAGGGCTTTTAAATTAGTATTTATCTTGTACGTATAAGGATACTCAAATATCGAATCTTATAATAAGTATTGATAAGTTACGCTCGATTAAAATTTTAAACGTTTATGAAACGCTTTTATTTTCCTATGATTCTAATCTAATGTTACCTAATATTTCTGGTTGTTCCGGCAAATGATTGATAAATACCTTCCCTGTTCATTTTCGGTACGGATTATAGTAAAAATTGTCAACAACATATTAATTACTGAGCAATTCAAGTGTGAATATAAGAAAGTTAGTGCACGAACAGACAAATTAAAGTCATGAACACTTCTAAACTATACATAAAAAGTAGTCGAAAACTTTGTACTGCATAGTGAATAAAATATGACAACGTATATAAAGTACAAATTCAAAATGAAAAAAGGTTAAAAAACCAGCAAACAGCTGTTTCGGCACTCTAAAATACAAGTGCCATCATCAGTGCAACTAAAAACGAAGACAGGTTCAACCCGACTAAAACACAGTCGAGGCGAACATTGGAATGAGAGACGAGTTGTAAAATGTTTTTAACAATTTAACACGTTCTTGCTTAAAACTAAACACGTTTGTTTTCGACGGTAATTTTTTCCGTATGACTGAAGGTCTTGCTATGGGCAACCCTTTGAGTCCAATTCTAAGTGATTTGTACATGCACTATTTCGAACTTAAATTATTTAAAATTATACAATTTGATTTTTACGTCAGGTACGTTGACGACATTTTTGTGCTTTTGGACTCGTCTGTCAGTGACCTTGATAACCTTTTATCCATCCTAAATACTATTGACTCACATATTCAATTTACTGTTGAATTGGAATCTGGAAATCATCTTTCTTTTCTTGATGTGTCCATCATTCGTCATAACAATATGTTTGCAACTACTGTTTTCCGTAAACCCTTTGCTGTTTCTCTTCCCCCCCCCCACAAGTTATCCGTTCACCCTCCTAAACAAAAATTGGCTGCTTTTAGATCTTTTATTTACCGTGCTTTAGCCATTTGTTCAAATTCCAATTTACTTTCATCAGAACTGAATTACCTACGAGGTATTGCGGTTGATCGGGGATTCACATCAGATATTATTGATACCATTTATAAGAAGCTATGTAGCTCAGCTAACAAAAATCAAACACTTGCTCCTGTGAACTATTCGAGTTCCGTTGTCTTACCCTTTTTTCCTAAAATCAGTCAACAAATTGCCAAAATCTTAAAAAAGTTTCATTTTTCCGTCACTTTTTCTCCTGTTAATAAATTAAAATTTTCCCAGCTTAAACACCCTGTTCAGAACCTTGACAAATGGGACATTTATATTGTTTCCTGCCAGTGCAAATTGGCCTACATTGGGCAGACTCGACGATCCCTCAAATTCCGGATAAAAGAACACGAAAACTACGTCAAAAAACAGGATCTCAAACGCTCCTCTATTGCTCAACATTGTTGGTCTTGTGGCCATAATTTTATTTTTTCTTCCGCCAAAGTTATTCACGAGTGTTCGTCCATTCATGATTTAGATTTTTGGGAGTCATATTACATATGGGAAAATGCTAATTTAATCGTCAATGATTTGTCTAGCACTCCCCCTTTTCCTAATGTTTGGAAGTCTGTTATTTGATTTATTTTTTGTCCCTGACGTTTTCTCCTGAGTGCAACTGTACTCTGTAGTTCTGACGTAACCTTGACGTCATCGTTTCCGGTTCTGCTCTCATATCTTTTACAACTCGTCTCTCATTCCAATGTTCGCCTCGACTGTGTTTTAGTCGGGTTGAACCTGTCTTCGTTTTTAATTGCACTGATGATGGCACTTGTATTTTAGAGTGCCGAAACAGCTGTTTGCTGGTTTTTTAACCTTTTTTCATTTTGAATTTGTACTTTATATACGTTGTCATATTTTATTCACTTCTAAACTATGTTCGAAAGTTGAAATGTGATCAAATGCCTTCGTATATATAAATCAAAATAAATAAAACACAATTGTATTCAAAAACGCACACAACACGGGAGGGGAGGGGGAATCTCTATAGGAAGCAATAAAGGTGCCTTTTTTCTCACCTAGGGTACCATCTTTCCACCTACGGTGCACGTTGGGTGAAGGGAGTCAGTTTTTCATCCTTGCTAAGGGTGCAATTTCGGCTCTCTTTCGGGTGTCGCTGGTGAACAAGAGTTTCACTCCTGACAGGTGCCAAACGCAACCTGTAGTTTTAACAGTGTACCTTCTTGCATTATTTCGAAATTGAAGACATAAAAACGCAGTTTTAAACTATATTTTAAGTTTGGGAGGAAGGGGAGGGGAGATTCAGGATAGCCTCTCCCGATAATTTTTCCAAATTTAAGTTCCCAACACAATCGTACGTCATATTTAATTATGTTCAGAAGAGGGGATCCGGGGGCTCTCCCTCGAGAGTTTTCAAGATTTTTATTTGAAAAACACACTTTTACACGATCTATCGTGATGTTAAGGGAGGAAGAGACTCGGGGTCATCGTTCTATAATTTTTCAAAATACAAACTCCAAGCACACATTCTCTATTGTGAATTATTTCTGATTATGACACGTAAAAAACTTGAAAATTGTAGCTCAAAAAATGCAGTTTTAGACGATATATGGTGATATTAAAGGGAAGAGAGATGCGGGGGCCAACCCAATCCCGGAATGTTTTGAAATTTTGAAGCCTTAAAAACGAGATTGCAGACTTTTTTTTTTTGCTAAAATTTAGTGCATCGTCAGTTTCTTGAAATTAAAGCTCCGAAAACGTAATTTAAGCCAACCTTCGATGAAAGGGGGGAGGGGGGGAGTTTTGAAGGGGCTCGCGACGAGAAAAGTTTTGTAATTGAAATATTGAAGCACTAAAAGCGACATTTTTGATGTTATTGGCGAGAGAGAGAGAAGGAGGGTGGGGGATCATTCTCTGGAAAAAAATTCGATTTGGTGAAGCCGCTGTTTTAAAAGATTTTTTTGTAATGTTAAGGAATGGAGAGATTTGGAGTTCTCCGCTGGCAAATTTTCAAAATTGAAATTTAATTAACGCAACCGTAGACGATTTTAAATAATGTTAGAGGGGTAGAAGGTTTTGGAGATCTCCCCCAAAAAATTTTCTGAATTGAAGCCTTAACAATGAAATTTTGAATATCTTAGGTAATATTTGTGGGACGTCAGTTTTGGGACATCTTAGGGAGGTTTTTTTTTTTAATTAAAGTCCAAAAGACGAAATTTATTCGACCTTGAATGATGATGAATGATTAATTGAGAGGGCGTTTCTCGGAGGTTACGTTGGGAGCACTCTCACGGTTTTTCGAAATTGCAGTCCTAAATACTCAGGTGCAGGTCATCTTTAATGACGTTAAGGTAAAGGATGGGTTTGGGAACGTTTTCCCGGGATATTTTCAAAAACTAAGTTTTGAAAACACACTTCCAGGCCAGCTTTGGGGACATAAAAAGAAGGGTTTGAGTTCCCCACTCTTCCTTTCAGTTTGGCTACGTACTTTCTATATTCATTTTGTATATTTTAATTATTGATAAACATATTGTGGCAATATTTTTTTTAAATTTTCCTTTACCAAACACATTTATTTGCTTGGATTTTCCATAATAAAGTTTTCCAATTCCCAGCCTAATATTTTTGTTTTCTTGCAATACAAGCGTTTACGGCCTTAGAAAAAGGACTTTAAACATTTTGAACGGATGTGGTAATTTTCTGCGATACCTTAGATCTCTATTCCACTTCATTTTAATTTAAATATGCCACCTGCATGTCATGATCAAGCTTTGATTTACTTACGATTTTTACATTCAAACATTTAGAATTTTTGGTGTGCATTGCATTACAATAATTTGGATCTCTCTTTGCATTTAACTGTTTTTCTCTCTCTCTCTCTCTCTATTTCAAATTCATTTCGGCGACCCGTACATTTTTCTCCTCTTAAGACATTTTCAGGACACTTTTCATTAAAAAAAAAAAAAAAAAAACATATGGGAATGTTTCGGCGACTCCTATCCTATGGGCTGTCCTAATAAAGCTGTCCTATTTAT
Source organism: Uloborus diversus (assembly GCF_026930045.1). Taxonomy (NCBI): domain Eukaryota; kingdom Metazoa; phylum Arthropoda; class Arachnida; order Araneae; family Uloboridae; genus Uloborus; species Uloborus diversus. The sequence goes on along the minus strand of NW_026557949.1, from coordinate 20,199 downwards.
TTATGTGTTTTTTTTTTATTTTTTTTTTTTAACTAAAGAACCATGAAGCACAATTTTGTATAACCAAGGCTGCCGGGAGACAAGGCGTGCACCATGTTAAATTGGCTCATGTTCTCCTTATGCTAATTTTACTCTAATCACAGTAATTTGAACCGAGTAGATTGTTTCCGACTAAGTAGACATACCCACTCTGTGGACAGTGAAGAGTGTGCTGTAATGAATCCTTTTTTTTTTTTTTTTTGTGTTAATAAAAATGTTTGAAGCGTACATTTCTGCGGCCTTTACTAAGATACTCTTAATAAAAGAGAATCATGGAAGCTCCTAAATCATATTTTAAGGTTAAATTTTCTATTAAAATTTTACAGAAAAAATACTTTTTGTCACTATTATTTCAATTGTTCATTTATAATTGCTATTTTAATTTTTCAAAACAACTGAGAGTTTCCCTTTTTCTTCGTTAGTTGCATCGCCAAAATGATATTGGCGACCCCACTTCTGAAAAACTGTGTGTGTGGGAGAGGGGGACAACGGCAATGGCCCTGAGGTATACGTGAAAAAAGTATTATTAATGCATCCATTTCTTGTTGAATGAGTTTAAATATTTTTTCTCTCCAAAATTCAAGAATTTCACGTTCTAAAGGAAAAAAAAACCTTCTGAAAAAAAAAATCCCCCCCAAAAATTTTGATGGCGCAACTTGCGCCATAATCCCCCCTTGTGGGCACCCCTGATATAAAGAGAATAAAATTTCTTCTTTTACCGGGTGCATTTGTGAATAAAAAAAGGAAATTATTGTTGTTGTGCTTGTCATACATTTTGTTAAACAAATTTCTCTTAAACAAAACTTTCTGTCGAGCCAATTCAAATATGATCAACTAACGTTAGGAGGAGGAGGGGTATACACACACATAAATCAATCAAAGGGATGCGTAAGAAGATGTAATGAAACAAAGTCGCGTAAAACTCTTACTGAAATGAAATCTTGCAGTCGAATATTACAACAATAAGTCGTAAAAAGTCTCACAAATGAAGAAAACATTTTAGAGTCAAACTATTAGAAATGACAAAATCAATTTTCAAACTATGCTTAGTTATGCAAACTGTTCCAGACAAATAAATGCCTTAGAAAAACCATTATTGCTTTTATTCGTAGTGCCTTCCTTTCTCATATTTATCATAAACCTAACATTTTATGCAGGGAAAGAAGGAAGTAGTATGAGAAGCACGCAACTTGGTCATTTTCTTCTTAACCGTTGTTTTTTTTTCTTTCTTTTTTTTAATACGAAAAGCAAATTCAATAGATATGTTTCAACTCAAGTTGTGAATTGATAAGATTCTTTGTAATGTGTATCTCAAATATATAAATTAGCAAACTTTTATTTATACATAGGAATCCTTATATATTATTTCTGTAGCCTGTTTTTGGTTTCTACGCCAGATTTTCCTCAATTCTTGATCGATTTCTTTGATTTACGCCTTATTTTAAAGCTTATTGTGCTGGCTACTGACGAAAAATAGACCCATGGTCAAAAATTTGGTTTTTTCAGCCAAAAAACCTGTTCTAAAGAACCAGAATGAGGTTTTCGGTTAAACTTATAACTTTAATTTGCGCTATAACCGACAGAGCTGAATAGCTTGATCGGCAGAGCGTTCTCTTCGTAACCAGGAGATTGCGTGTTCGGGCCCACGTCCGGACAATCTGCATCAAAAAATTAGAAAAATATCGCGCAATACATGAACAACGAATAACAAATATGAGGAAATACATTAGGTAGAAACGCTCCTAGCTGTTATGAAAACTTGATGCAACATGGAGCTAAATTGATACTCGATTGTAAGGTTTTTTTTTTTTTTAAGCTTCGGCTCCAGGAAGAAAATTAAAGCATAATGTAAGCGAAAATATAAGTATCAGGTTTAAGATTTCAGACTACATTGGAATTGTTTTTTGTTCAGTAAAATATAATAAATCGTATATTGAAGTGTAGATTCTTCTAATGAATTTTTGACTCTTTATACCAATAAAAAAAAATACTACCTCAATTTAAAGGGTAATATATATATTTTTCTTCTTTTTGCAAAAAAAAAAAAAAAAAAAAAACAACAAATAGCGTATCACATTTTTACTACATTTGAAAAGCTACGCTTAAAAAAGAACTTAGTTCAAACTATTTCGTATTTTAACCGTGCTGTTAAATGATGAACACGTGCTGCCATCTAAGTTATAACTGTTCAAACAGTCTGCGATAACAAATTGTATAAATTTTCAAAAATAAAAACACTTCTCGGCAAAAAAAAAAAAATTTAAAATTACATGTGGGTTTTTTTTTTTTTTTTTTCGATAGAGCGTTCGACTATAAACTGTCTGAACTTCGGGACAGTTCGGGATGTCCGACATAATAGCAAATTTACAGTAAAATTACGCATTGCATGTACTTATAACATACAAAAAATAACACACGTAATAAAATAAATGCAGTGGGAATGCCGTTTGGTGTTTCGACTCCTTTATGCAGGCTACAGTTATCATTCAGATAAGTTGACTGCTAATGGAAAGGTTTTCTTCCCTTTTTTTTAAGCTTTAACTCCGTCCAGACCACTGAGCATATTGTAAGCATAAAAAAATATTAGATTTACCTCAAGGAAATCCTTTTTCTGCAGAAAAACATTTTCATTGTATGCTGAAATGTAGATTTTTCTAATAGCAGTGTTCGAACTTTAGTACAAATGAAAAAATACTACGCCAAATTAAAACTACGAGTTTTAACCAGTAAATCTTTAATTATTTATTCGAGTACGATATAAAACATTAAAATTATTATGAACTTCATTAGTAAGAAATCATTTCCTACTCCTCTGCTTTCGGCTGAAAAAAAAAAAAAACATTTTGTCTACGTTCGAAAAATTACACTTAAAAAACGGGCTCAGTTCAACTGGATTTGGTTTTGAATTTTAAGTGTTCGATTTAAAGAAAAACAAGTGCGGGCTTTTAAGCCGTACAGGTTAAAGAAGCCTGCTATGGGAAATTTTTGAATATTCAAAAATAAAAACACTTATTTTTTCAACCGAATTTATTACTTCTCAAGTATGTTTGTTTCAATCGCTACGTGAGATCTTCCTCATTCTGTAATTAAATTCCATGTTTTACGAATAATTTTAAATCCAATCGTGCTGGCTAATGACAAAATATAGACGCATGATCTTATTATATTTTTTTCGGCGAGAAACTTTTTTACTGTGTTTTATTATGCATTCTTTCAATGAATAGCATTCGAAAAGGAAGGCACAGTTGCTAGGTTTGTTGGAGCGTCGTACTGTTAATCAGAATGGCGCCAGTTCGAATCCGTGCCACTAAATATCTCTTTAATGTTTCTTTTTTTTCCGTCAGATGCTCACATGGGCGGACTGTATTTGCCACAACCTGTTTTTTCACATTCAAAATTACTGATTTTTCACGTGTCACTCAGCCACATTTTTAATGATATTAATATTTGCATTGAAAATACGTACAACCAAAAGGGGAGCGATGATCAAATTATCACAACGTTGTATTTAACGAGGTTTTGTTACTGATGTCTTCAAATTACATGCCTTCTCTTGTGCGCTTACTTTTTTCTGTTTACTTTTTTCGGTTTTTCTTCATAATATTCTTTCTTTGAAATTTTTAAAGAGCGAAATGCCCTATGAAACGATTCGAAGTACAGTGCGGAGTTCCGCAAGGGTCGACTAGTGTGTTTTTATTAAAATTCCAATCTTTGAAGTTTTACTACTTAAAACTTCTTTAAAGCCTTTCACACAATAAAAACATGATTTTTTAAATATAATTAATATTATATTTTTTTTCTTAAGCATCACTAATCTATTGAAAGTCAATTCTGAATCATTGAACGAAACTTTAAAAGGTGTAACGCGTTAGCGTTTTAAATCATTTATGACGATTGAAAGGTAAAAGCAACTTAAGCTTTAAGAATGGCAAAAAAAAAAGAAAAGAAAGAAATAAGCTAATTTATTTTGATTCAATGTAAAATAAACAATAATAATATGAAATATTATATGACTATAAATGGTGATAATAAAAAGAAACTTTCTGCGATGTATTGAAACACAAAATCAAAACATTTTTTTTCTTCAGGTTTTTCTTCTCAAATTTTATTTAAGTTATCACAGTTCAAAGCAGTTTTTGATGGATAAAAACTACCCGCTATTATAGGGATGATTACGTGTTTTTCCACATTTTACTGAATAGTAGTTCTGCTTCTTTCACCGGTCTTTTTGTCATTTTCGTATGCTAAAACAAGAGATTTAATTCCCGAATTTAACAAGGTATTTACTTGCAAATTTGTTAAATAATTGTTAATAATCTTTTAGCAGAAATATTTCAGCAAAACAAAAGTACAAATTTCAAAACAGATTATTCGTTATCTGAAAACCATCTATTTAAATAACTTTCCATTCTTACTTCCGGAAAACAACTTACCTAAATCCTTGTAATATTTTCTATTGTCATATAAAACGTTCACTAATTTGTTCCGAAATGCATATGCTGCACAAAGTGAACAGAATCACTCTTTTGTTCGAATTTCAAACACAATCAGCAAATTCCACCGCATTGTTCGGCGCGCATATTTGGAACGTGACAAACACAATAAAGAACGGATGCATCCTCTTCTAAAAGCAACCCTTTTGGTGTTCTGTTCAGCATCCACAGTTATTGTTGTAACATTTGTCAGGCAGCAAAGTAAAGAAGGAAAGTAATTAGTAGCGCCAAATAGAATAAACAACCTTGATAAATTAAAGGATAGGAGCATGTTTACAAGTATCTTGTCTTGCTCTGTAGCATCTGTCTGTATAAATTAGTTCTCTTTTAGTTTCGTCATCATACAAGTGCAGTATCTTGCTTTAAATTTCGGGAAGCATATATTCTTGAATTTATGATGTAAGAGAAGCTATACATTTTTTACAAGTGTTTTCTTTTTAAAAACTTCGATAATTCCCACTGCATACTTACTGTTCTATGCAGGAAGTTGGCTAATTTTTCTGCCTACTATTAATAAACCATAAAGTTTGTCTGGATGTCTGCATGAACTATGTCTAGTAGCACTAGCTGAGGGCCAAGACCGTTCGATCTGTTTTCACGAATGTTGGCACAAAACTGGATTCCAACATAGGGGTGAGCACTTCGTATGTTTTTTTTTTTTTTTTTTTTGAAAATTCGATTTCATTTTTTTTTCTATACTAGTTTAGCTGATGTTTCACATGAGTTTGATAACATGAAAGGAAAATAGTTCATGGGGATTTTTAAATTTTAGATCATTCAAAAGCTTGGACTTTTTTGCTTAAGATGGCGTTTGCTTTAAGTTTTGACGAACATAAGGATATCTATGATCAATTGTTTTTAGAAAACCGGAAATCGAGGCTATTCTTCAGCAAGACAAACGATTCTAAATGATTGAGCTCGAGAATAAAATTAAAAATGAAAAATGAATGGAATTCATTGTTGCAACTAAAATTAAAATTTTGTTTTGTTGCCATGTTAATCGCTTTTTGTTGCTTTTTAAAAACATTTTTAAAGAATTTATTCCACTATAAGACACTCTATACTATTAAAAATGAATAAATTGAAATATTTTCGCAGCAAAATAAAAGTCTTAACATTTTTTATCACTTTTTATTGTTTTATCACATTAGTAAGTCATTAAAATAAAGTTTGCCAAATAAATGAATTTGCAACCTTCTTCTTAAACCTAAAATTTTGGGAAAACTGTACCTTTATTGAAAATTCTTTTGTGGTGTGGTATCGGTTTATTGCTGCTGTTATCTTTCAAGGCCATCTTTTATAAAATAATTTTGGCAACGATAAATATTTCGAGCGCGAGAACATGACTGTAACTGAAACCGTAACGAATGATGTAATTCGAACAGTGAGTAAATAAAATAAACAAAACCGAAAACGGAATTATTAGTTTACGACGTTTTATTTCATAAAAAGCTTAGAAACAAGCTTACAAGTATTTTTTTTTACAGTACTGATTCTGATTTATAATATAACTAGTTGACCCTGTGCTTCGAATCGTTTCATAAGGTATTTCGCTCTTTAAGAATTTCAAAGGAAGAACATTATGAAGAAGAACCGAAAAAAAAAGTAAGCGCAGAAGAGAAGGCATGTAATTTAAAGACATCAGTAACAAAACCTCGTTAAATACAAGGTTGTGATAATTTGATCATCGCTCACCTTTTGGTCGTACATATTTTCAATTCAAACATAAATATCATTAAAAGTGTGGCTGAGTAGTGACTCGTGAAAAAGCAATAATTGTGCATGTAAAAAAACAGGTTGTGGCAAACAGAGTCCTGCCTATGTGAGAATCTGACGATTGATTGATCATTGACTGACTGAGAGATATTTATTGGCACGGATTCGAATTTGCGCCATTCTGAGTAACAGCCCGACACCCCAACAAACCTAGCAATTGCGCCTTCCTTTTCGAAAGCTATTCATTAAAGGAATGCGTAGTAAAAAACAGCAAAAAAGCTTTTTGCCAAAAGTAGTAATAATATTAATAATAATAAGATCATGCTTCTATGTTTTGTCATTAATCAGCATGATACAATTTAAAATTATTCGAAAAGCATGGAATTTGATTAAAGAATGACGAAGATCTCACGTAGCAATTGAAACGAACATTCTAGAGAAGTAATAAATTAGATTGAAAATAAGTGTTTTTATCTTTGAATATTGAACTATTTCACATAGAAGGTTGCTTTAACAGTTACGGCTTAAATGCCCGCACATGTTTCTCTTTTAATCGAACACGTAAAATTCAAAACCAAAACCAGTTGAACTGAGTCCGTTTTTTAAGTGTAATTTTTCGAACGTAGACAAAATGTATTTTTTTTTCAGCAGAAAGCAGAGGAGTAGAAAATTATTTCTTGCTAATGAGGTTGATAATAATTTTAATGCTTTCTATCGTATTCGCGCGAATAAAAAATTAAAGGTTTACTGGGTGAAACTCGTAGTTTTAATTTGGCGTAGTATTTTTTCATTTGTACAAAAGGTCGAACATTGATATTAGAAACATCTACATTTCAGCATACAATGAAAATGTTTTTCTGCACAAAAAGGATTTCCTTTTAGTAAATCTAATACTTTTTTATGCTTACATTATGCTGAGTGGTCTGGATGTAGCTTAAAAAAAGGAAGAACACTCTTCGATTAACAGTCAACTTATCCGAATGATACCTGTAGCCTGCATAAAGGAGTCGAAACACCAAGTAGCAATACCCACTGCATTTATTTTATTACGTTTGTATGTTATGAGTACATGTAACGCGTAATACTAATATAAATTTGATATTCTTTCGGACAGCCCAAACTTGTCCGAAGTTCGAATAGTTTATAACCGAACGCTCTACCGAAAAAAACTTGTCAATTTAACCGAACAACTACGTCCAGTGCTTTTAAGCTTTATTAAAATATGAACACACACACAGGCTATTTTTTTGTGCTGAAAGCGACGTAAAAAATGGAAAACTGCATTAGAACTTTGCTTTTAAAAAGGGGCGTTTTCGAAAACTTGATTTTTCGACAGTAAGTCTATTTTTCCTCGTTAGCCAGACTGATAAGTTTTAAAATGAGAGGGGAATAATATATAAGATAAGATATTAAAAAAAAAAATGTTTTTATTTTTGAAAATTTTTACAATTTGTTACCGCAGGCTGCTTGAACCGTTATGACTTAGATGGCAGCACGTGTTCATCATTTAACAGCACGGTTAAAATACAAAATAAATTGAACTATGCTCTTTTTTTAAGCGTAGCTTTTCGAATGTAGTAAAAATGTGATAAGCTATTTGTTTTTTTGCAAAAAAAAAAGAAAAAATATATATTTTACCCTTCAAATTGAGGTAGTAATTTTTTTATTTGTACAAAGAGTCAAAACTCATTAGAAGAATATATATTTCAATATACGATTTATTATTTTTTTCTGAACAAAAAACAATTCTATTGTAGTCTGAAATCTTAAACCTGTTACTTATATTTTCGTTTACATTATGCTTTAATTTTCTTACCGGAGCCAAATCGTAAAAAAAAAAAAAAAAAGAAGCCTTATAATTAAGCATCAGGTTTTCATAACAGCAAGGAGCGTTTCCTTCTCATTTATTTTATTCCTTCATAGTCGTTATTCACTTAATTAAGTGTTCATGTAATGCGCGATATTTCTCTTAATTTTTTGTTGCAGATTGTCCGGACGTAGGCCCGAACACGGATTCGCCTGGTTACGAAGAGAACGCTCTGCCGATCAAGCTATTTAGCTCTGTCGGTCATAGCGCAAATTAAAGTTATAAGTTTAACCGAAAACCTCATTCTGGTTCTTTAAAACAGGTTTTTCTGCTGAAAAAAACAATTTTTAGACCGTGGGTCTATTTTTCGTCAGTAGCCAGCACCATAAGCTTTAAAATAAGGCGTAAATCAAAGAAATCGATCTAGATTTGAGGAAAATCTGGCGTAGAAACCAAAATCAGGCTACAGAAATAATATATAAGGATTTTTCTTTTCAAATACTAAAACTATTTAAAATTCAAATTATGTCCCTTTTCTCCTGAAGTTACATGAATATTTTTAGGATTCAACCATTTAAATCATAAACATTTGACCAGAAAAGAAAAAAAAAGTTTTGTTTCTAAAAGACTTTAAACGTGAAAATAGGTCAAAAAGACCCATTTTACCCCCACCATATTTTATTATTTGTTTGAAATGCCTATCGTTCTGAAATCCAAGAACCTGTTTTCTGAAGTTATCAGTGTGTAATTAAAAAAAATTCCGAGTTTTTTCCAAAGTAAAATTTTCTCAGGTAACATTTGGCTTAATCTTTTACGCTGATATTATCCAGTTTTTAAATTCTTGAATTTTTAAATTTTTTCAATTACATGATTTGTTGCCTTAACAATGCAAGAAGCAGGAAACGAAAACAAAGGGTGTCCCATATCTGGAGTTCTTACCCTACCATTAAATTTCTGGAAAATTGCTCAAATTTGAGAGCATATGCAATAAAATGGTTGCTACATTCATTAAATCTATATTTCCTTTTTCCTGAGGCTTTTATATAAGGGGAGCAACTTATCCGACATTTTGGTTCCAAAGTTTGCGGGCGACAAAATTAGCATTTGTACAAAAGCCACGTTGCAGAAAGCTGGGGACCAAGCTTTAGATATGTCGCCTGACTAGAGATGTAAGATTTCCGGAAATTTTGAAGTGGCGGAAAATAAAAGTTTTTTTCTTGTTTTTTACTGGAAAAATTGAAAAAAATGTATAAATTGATTTTTTACAGATAAAAATAGTGTTATTTTTCTTATTAGCTCTGTTTTTTCTCTCACATATAACGGGTTAAGCATTAAAAATTATATGCAATCCACACATCTTCTTTTTCTGCTGGACAGAAATGTACATAAAGGTAAATTTAATTAGAAACAAATAGCTTTTTTTTTTCAATTACTGGGAGCTTCCTTGGTTAAACACCCGAAATAAATCAAATCATCGTCCAACCAATGAGTAAGGTGTGTCAAAAACACATAATAATAACGATTACATTTTCTATTTTAGATTGACTTTGGAACTTGAAAAACAAATAGTAATTATTGATTTTAAAACATAATTGATATTGTTTGAAAGAAAAAAAAGTATGATTTCCTTTCCTTGCAATGTAACTTTACTATCTGAAAATGAAAGTTATTTAATGAAAGTTTTTTTTCCAATCCAGTCTATGTCCAAAAACTAAATTGTTTTTTCTTTTTCTTTCCAACAGAAATCCCAGACCAAAACCGCGTACCAAAACTTTTAAATTTATTTTCAGTCATCTATCTGTCCGTATTAAGCACAGTAGTAAAAGTAGTCATGCTTGCACTTTTGAACAAAATTGATTTACGCAGTAAATAAAATGTTTTAGGATCATTTGATCAGGAACTATTTTTTTACAAAAATCTGAAAAAAAGGACATCTGAATCAAATATATGGATGAGCTAAACTTCAAAACGCAATATCTCAGTTTGAGCGCAAGTGCAGATTCCACTTTAGTGCTTGGCACGGACGAACACAGGGTGCGGCAAAAAAGCTCAGACAAAGATTGCATCATCGAATGAAAGTAAAATATTTTCTTTTTAACGAATGTCTTTATTAATTTTCGTCCCTGACTATATTGGAAAATAATTTACAATATATCTCCTTGAAGTTGTTTGACCAAGTAGGACGACAGCTCATATGCTTGTTGTGCCTCGGCAAACAGTATATGAATTAGTATGCCGCTTCAAGCGACTTGGAAGTGATACTTGATGTCTAGGAAGCGTACAAAAACGAACAGTGAACATTTCCTTTAATCGTCAGATCATCCAAAAGCGAGTTCAAGGAAATAATTGGGTTTCCACGAAGTCGCTCGTGAGACGGGAATTTGTGACCGATTAGTGCGACTAAAGGAAAAAACAGAGCTCGAACAAAAGCTTTACGAGTTCCAAAACGTTCAGGCTTTTGATGAAGAAAACAAATTTTTATGACTCCAAAGATGCCAGAAACGTTTGAGACAGGCTGCAAGTCCGCACTGGAAGAGATAGGTACCTTTCACTGATTTACCATTCAACCAACTCATAACCCCCAGAACGATTGGATTGGTCTGTAGACACTCCAAGCACGTTAGAAAATGTTAAACATTTCCAAAATACGAAGTTAGGCTTGGTCTGTGATAGAATGAGAACAAGCGACAAAAAATCAGTTTTTTTTTTCTTTTTTCCCTTTTTTTTCTTTTTTTTTATGGATGAAAGTCATAAAATGAATTAAAAAATGTACCAGAAGGTAACTAAAGGAATTGATTCAAATATTTTGTTAAATGATAAATATTTACTGTTTTTGACAACAAAATGTAAATTTCAGTTTAAAAAAATCTAATTATTTCTTCAATTGATTATATTCAACTTCGTTAAAATTTTATTTAATTAAAAAAATAATGACGGATAAGAAATTAAGAAATTACACAAAAGGCTGTAAAATCAGAATGAAATATTAAGATTTTTCACAAACTCGCTAGTTACATTTAGCATTTTTTTAAAAAATTCATATGGACTTTTTATTTTCATTTGGAAAAAAACAGTTTGATAAGTTTAGGCATACATAGGAAAATTGACAGAAGAAAAAAACATTTGAAGTTTATATTTCAAACAGCAATCATTTTCACAAAACAGCAATTTTATTTAAAAAACCAAACAAACATATTTTTACATTTAGCCGAGAATCTGCTTATAATAACACTGAACTGTCGAAACTAATTTTTCTCACAAATTTAGTAACATAAAAACGCGCTTTTTAAACGTAAAAGCTTATGCCAGACAAATATTCACTGAACGAATTTTATGTATAATATAAAATGTTAGTATAAAAAATATTTAAAAAAAAAATCTACGCATACCAATCAAAATCATGTTCCTGACAATTTATTTCAAAAAATAAACTTTGTTCGGACTATATTACTTTGAAAATTATTGCTTAATACGCCTTGCTTTATCAAATGAAAAAATATCCTGAGTTCAATTTTTTAAACGTGTGGATATTGAAAACAGATCGAAAATATGGGATTGGACAGAAAAATGACAAGCACATTGCATTAAAATACATTAGAAAAAGTGTGATAAACTTAAAATGTATAAAGAATTCGCTTAGTCTTGTTTTGTAATATGTTATACGGATTTTGAAGTTACTGGATAGGAAAAAAACAGTTATATTTCAGAACACATAAGAAGTGTTAAAAATGTCCCAATGAAGAAAACTGTATTTCAGATAATTAAAAATTGATTCCACAAAAATTGTAAAACTAGTAAATTCTTTACTCTGCGGCGGTTGTATACATTAGCAAGAACAATGTTATTACGAATGCGCAAATTTGTAGCGAGTGCAAATTACAGATATTTGAGAGGTACATTCTTACTTTCACGCGCTTTTACTGAAATTCTGTTGTCCCCTGAGAGCAACAGCAAGATATCTTAGTATTATTTCTAGTTGAAAATTAAGTATATATGAGCAATTTCACGCATAACTGACTGACATTTTTGCAGCCAAGCAATACGTATTTTGTGACATTCAGCATAAAACATATGTTGTACATACGATTTTTGCCCTGGAATATTGTATTTTTACGCTTAATTTAATTCTATAGTCGCATTCGCGAAATTCATTTTGGATAATTTTTAAATATTTACTAAAAATATGGTAAACTGACATTTTAAAAAGAAATATGTCGGTCAGTTACCATGCTTTTAACATTTTTTTATTCGTCCAAAACATATTTTGAAAATTTATTTGCACCATTGAAATCAGCCTAAAAATATACTAATCCATGAGAAAAGATTGCTTTTACAATGTATATTTTGCGTTGAATATTACAAAATACTTATTGTTTTGCTTCATACATGTCAGGCAATTACTCGTGGAATTTCCCATATGCAAGTTTGTTTGTATCTTACCCCAATCACCAAAGAAGAAAAAAGAAAAAAAGAAAAAAAAATACGGAAGAAACAGATTACTGTAAATTGCTTTCCTTTGGCAGCCAGTCCTCTCACATAACCTTAGATTTCGAAAACTCTCTTTGTCGGCCGAAAGAAAAACTGATAGGGAAGAAAATCCGGAACAAATTTAGGAATGATTCCAATTCAGTGAAGCACGAAAACAATATGAAAGTATAAAAAAAATAACGTTACACGTATTCGAGTAGTGAGAACGGATAGTGATGACGCCAAAAGCGATCTATATCGATTGGGAAAAGGGAACGAAGTGCAACCACATAGATGATGACCTATATCTCTTAAACTCCTCTATTTTAGGCTTGTGATTTTAGTTTTTTTTCTTTCTACTTTTTTGTTTCGATTTGCTGTTCGCTCAATTGAAGCGGAATACCTTTCCTCTTAGAGAGAAATGAGGTGAAGGTAATATTACATAGTACAGTCATAGTCTTCTGTGAAGATTTTTCAGTGCTATGGACAAACTCGTGTTTTTCCCCCGCCCTCTTTGCAAAGAGAAATGAAATTGGGAAATTAAATCATAAAGTTAAAAAAAATGATGTTTAAACATAATACACATTTCTAAATTCAGAGTTTTATCATGAAAATAAAGAAAACTTCATAGTTATTTATTTTTGCTTCATTTCCAATGGCAAAGTTTACAAGATCACTACAGCCGATGAACAAATAAAACAAAAGAAAAAAGAACAACAAAAACTCAGAGAACAAATACAAAAATAAACAAGCAGCTGCAGTTAAAAGTCTATGAAACCAAACGGCTCCTCGCCACCCAGTAGCGGTCTACTAGAGTTCGCTGTTTTAACACCGGGCAATAGGGGAGGTGGTCAATATCCAAAATATATCCCAGATTACAGAGCGTGTAGAGAGGGCTAGAAATGATATTGAAACGATGTAGGTGTTTGGGTAGGCAATCATGTCCCGTGGCCAACTTGAACTCGGCCACCATTCCGTACCTGTGTTTATTTGATGTGAGAGGAAATTTGTCTCTCCATGGTTTTGATGAAGATGTTATTTTTAAAAATTAATATATATATATATATATATATATATATATATATATATATATATATATATATATATATATATATATATATATATATATATATATATATATATATATATATATATATATATATATATATATATATATATATATATATATATATATATATATATATATATATATATATATATATATATATATATATATATATATATATACAGTTGGCTCTCTGTTTAACGACGCTCTATTTAACGACTTTCTCCATTTAACGACCTTTTTTCACGGTCCCAGATGGTCTACTACAGTGTTAAAAGCATTCTATTTAAGGACGCTTTCTACTTAAGGACGATTTTTTGTGGTCCCTTGAAAGTCGTTAAACAGAGAGCCAACTGTATATATATATATATATATATATATATATATATATATATATATATATAAAATAAATTTCGTGTCACGATGTTTATTCGGGGTAAACTCCGAAACTACTGAACCGATTTTTATGAAATTAATAATGAACTATCGATTAATAACTAATATCGATGGCAATTGTATCACCGTAGAAGCGATGAGAATAGTGGCCACACTTTTCAATGTAAAGGTCAAATTCTACAAATCAAGTTGAAATTGATAAGCGGCGAATGGTTCCATACTCACCACTGTTTTTAAACACGTATGAGGCTCATATTAATGTCGAGTTTTGCAGTTCCAAGACATCCATGAAAAACTTTTGCCGTTACGGTATTAAACGTCCTTTTTAGGTCGCATTTGATGTACGAACTATGAACAACAATGACGAAATAACACGATGAGAGATGAGCAGCAACAAAGCTATCTGGAATAATTCAATTTCTCCATATACGAAAGGGACTCTTCTGTCCAGCATATTGCAGTACGAAACGAAATCTCGAAAACGATGAACGAGTATATTTTGCCGAAGATATTTTCTGCGAAGAGCATTCAACCATCAAAAACACTTTTTTTTTACATTGTGTCTTAAAACTCATGTGTTCGGCCGAGTCTCAGAAATAAAACTATTTACTAAGGTTCCACGCTATTTTGCATGAATTGTGAAAAAATACGAAACGTCATTGATTATTTCCTTGGAAAGTGTCGGGATTTAATAGGTCCTCAACAATGTCTTTTGAAAATCAAGTATCTGCGTCAAAACGTTCCCTTAATAGCTACAAACGTCATGAATGCAGACATCCCACTGTTGTGAAACATATTTTTAACTCTCAGTTTAAAGATTAACTGAGTATATTTATTAAGTGTATCGGCTTCAAATAAATTACGTTTCGTCTATTGTGTGCAAGCTCCGAATGAGAGAAAACGAGCCTCTGGATTCCGTAACTTTACAGGAGTCGCTGGCGAGTAAATCTCATGGAAATTGCTTGCAATTATGTCTTACCTTTCGTCATGCTTGCAGTAATACTTTTGGCACTTTCTTGGAAAAGAAGAAAGGTGTTAAGCTTTTGTATTAAATTTACCAAAGTTCTCCCTGGAGCGGGGGGGGGGGGATCCAGAGGCATGATTGGCTTTTTGACAGGGAGATGGCTGAATTCATCAAAAATATTCTAGGATAGTTTTCAGGAAGGTTAATAAATTTTAGTGATGAGAATTGTCTTCAATATCTTCGTCATGGCCCGTCCAGATTGACGTATTTCCGAATGGAAGCAAGTGAATCTCTGGATTCCGTATTTTTCCTAAGAGTAACAAAAAAGTAGAATTCTTTGTGCATGCTTGGAAGTCCTTCTTAAAAGCTGCTATGGTTGCGATTATTATTTTGGTACTTCCTTGGTGAGTCGAAAAATGTGGCTTAGTAACTTATGTTACTTAGGTTATCTGTGCAGGTTTTAGTGAAATGATTGTTTCGAATCGGAGAGGTTTCGGAATTCTTCAGAAAGATTTCAGGATAATTTTGGGACGGTTTCTGACGTTAAGTGGAAAACGTTCCTACTTTTTGAAAGATATGTTACTGGCAGAAATTGAGCCTATTTCCTGCCCATTATTTTTCAGAACATTTCGTAATTGTTTTTACAGTGTTGAATAAAATCAGAAAATCACGGAAGCCACGTAAACAAAGAATACAACATTCATCAATCTCGGGCATAATTAAAGCCCAGACATTGGGACGAAAACTCCATCCAAAACAAAGTGATTTTTTTTTTTTTGCATTTGTTTTCGGTAAAAGTTCCCGAACAGACAGGAATTTTTTCGGACCGTTAATTGTCGAGTGTTTAATTTATGTCACGATGCATGTCGAAATTTTATTTATTGGTCGCACACAGTCACTGATAGTTGACACTTTCTAATGCAGGTTTGACATAACGAGAAACTGTATTCGTCAACTGTTTGAAACCATTTGGAAGACATAATATTCAACACAATCATCATTTCTATGGAGAAACTATATAACTTTTACGTTAGAAGACGTATTTCATACAGTTTAACGAATACACAAATGTCCAAATTCAGATTTTACACCAGATATGAATATGAAGCTTTAGTTTTGACTGAAGGCTTTTGAATTTCAATTTCAAATTTGCCAGTTATTCACTATGATATGCCGTCACTTGATCGTTGGGCCACCGACTTAGTTAACACTGATTTGCAACGATAAAAAACAGTGCAATGACGCTGTCTTAACTACAATTATTGCAAATAATGAGCCATTACTGACGGCTGGAAAAAAAATACTGACCTTTGATGCTGAATAAGGCTATGCAGTTGTCGATTAAAACAGAGCCGTAAACATTCCAACTGAATTTTTAAATTCCCTGGATACACCAGGAATGCGACTACACGATTTCCGGTTGAAAATTAGCTCACCAATTTATTCTATTTCGCGATTTAAACCCACCTAGATTCTGCAACGGTACGCGTTTCTTCATCAAATGTTACCAATGGAAAGTTTACTGAGGAACGTTGCTGAGTAAAAATTCTCGATACGTGCTTGCAATTCTGGCTAAGCTTGGCTATGTTTGCATTACTGCTTAAAGAAATTCCATAATTAATCAGAAACTTGCAAATCTTTATTTATACCTACCTAAGTTTACACTTAAGTTCCAAAAACACGACTGACTTCAAACGGGAAGATCTTTGAATTTTTTAAGAGGCTCCTGAGATAATTTTATGAAGCTTACTGAATTATATCGGAAAACGTTCCTGGTTTTGCAAGACATGTTACTGGCAGAAATTGGCCACATCAGTTGCCCATTATTTTCAAGGAACATTTATGAATCGTTTTTTACATTTAAACACGTCCATTATTAATCTCATGTGTTTTAAAATCGGCTACACTATTTTAAGCTGTATTAAAAACTTTAGTATGATTCTATGATTCTATCAAATATATATACATATATCTATATCTATATCTATATATATATATATATATATATATATATATATATATATATATATATATATATATATATATATATATATATATATATATATATATATATATATATATATATATATATATATATATATATATATATATATACTAGTCGACCCGTGCGGAACTCCGCACTGTGCTTCGAATCGTTTCATAAGGCATTTCGCTCTTTAAAAATTTCAAAGGAAGAACATTATGAAAAAGAACTGAAAAAAGTAAGCGCAGAAGAGAAGGCATGTAATTTAAACACATCAGCAACAAAACCTCGTTAAATACAACGTTATAATAATTTGATCATCGCTCACCTTTTGGTTGTACGTATTTTCAATGCAAACATAAATATCATTAAAAGAGTGGCTGAGTAGTGACTCGTGAAAAAGCAATAACTGTGCATGTGAGAAAACAGGTTGTGCAAATACAGTCCTGCCCATGTGAGCATCTGACGGGAAAGAAACTAACATTAAAGAGATATTTATTGGTACGGATTAGAATTGACGCCATTCTGATTAACAGCCCGACACCCCAAAAAACCTAGCAACTGCGCCTTCTTTTTCGAAAGCTATTCATTGAAGGAATGCGTAGTAAAAAACCGCAAAAAAGCTTTTTGCCGAAAAAATAATAATAAGATCATGCTTCTATGTTTTGTCATTAACCAGCATGATACGATTTAAAATTATTCGTAAAGCATGGAATTTGATCAAAGAATGACGAATATCTCACGTAGCGATTGAAATAAACATTCTAGAGAAGTAATAAATTAGATTGAAAATAAGTGTTTTATCTTTGAATATTGAACTATTTAATATAGAAGGTTGCTTTAACCGTTACGGCTTAAATGCCCGCACATGTGTCTCTTTTAATAGAACACTTAAAATTCAAAACCAAAACCAATTGAACTGAGTCCGTTTTTTAAGTGTAATTTTTCGAACGTAGACAAAATGTATTTTTTTTTCAGCAGAAAGCAGAGGAGTAGAAAATGATTTCTTGCTAGTGAAGTTGATAATAATTTTAATGTTTTATATCGTATTCGCGCGAATTAAAAAAAAATAAAGTTTTACTGGGTGAAACTCGTAGTTTTAATTTGGCGTAAGATTTTTTCATTTGTACAAAAGTTTGAACACTGCTATTAGAAACATCTACATTTCAGCATACAATGAAAATGTTTTTCTGCACAAAAAGGATTTCCTTTAGGAAAATCTAAAACTTTTTTATGCTTACATTATGCTGAGTGGTCTGGATGAAGTCAAAGCGTAAAAAAAAAGGAAGAACACCCTTCGATTAACAGTCAACTTATCCAAATGATAACCGTAGCCTGCATAAAGGAGTCGAAACACCAAATAGCATTCCCATATCATTTATTTTATTACGTGTGTATGTTATGAGTACACTGCAAAAAATAATTGTTGTTTTTACAGTAATATACTGCTTTTTCCTACAGTTTAATACTGCTCTTCTAAATAACAGAAAAAAACTGTAAAACTGTTTTAGATTGCGCAAAACGATGCGCAAAAGGTGTTTCTTTTCATACGGGAAGAGAAACTAATGAATTCAAAGTATCGACAGCCATGTTAGTTATTTTTCGGGTGTGCTGAGACAGGACTGCTCAGCTGTAATCCAAGTTAAAGGTAAGTGCTAGTAATATTATTCATTCCCTTTTCTCAAAATGTAGTTTTTTTTATCATCGATAATGTGTGTAAAATAACAGTATTTATTTTGAAATCATAATTCGTATTCCAATATTCGTTGACGTTGACTTTGCAATTTCTTTTAGTTGCTAAGTTGTAGCGATTGCTTTATAGCAAAAATCCAAGTAGTTGTTGTGATTCTGAATATTTTACTGCCCGTATGATAGTTTTTAAACATTTTCTGAAACTCAAATTTGATTTAAAAATAAATCAGTTCCTTTCTTTATCGTTTTTAAAGTTATTACAACATTAGATTTTGTTTACGATAATATTTTGTGTTATATAGCATGTGAGTACTTAAAATTTAAATTCTTATGTCTTCTAGTAAATTTTTAGCGAATCGTGATTGACTTCTTCCTTCTGTTTTTTTTTTCTTTCTTATGTTCAGTTTTAAATTCTTTAACAGTTTGCATTTAACCATTTTATTGATAAACTTTACGTTATAGCAATGTAAATAAATAAAATAACAACGTGACCGAGAGACATGCAAACAGTATCAAGTTTAATGATATTTTTGTTGAAGAATTTGCCACTCTGAAAGACTCAAAATTCTCTGAACTCTGGAGCCAGCTTTCATACTTATCTAACAAAACTAAAATAATTATAATTAAAAAAAATCAACAATGAAGCACTCCAAAAAAATAAAAAAATAAATAAAAATAAGCATCTTTAGATACAAACACGAAACCCTTGTGTTTTAAAAGTTTTATATTTGGGTCAGTAAGAAATTAAAGTTTTACTTCTGGAAAAATGCACTAATAGCATTGAAACTTGTGAACTTAAAAATAATTTTAGAAACCATATTCAATGGCACTCGATGGGAGGTCACGGGAAGTCACTATGACCTCCCCAAAACTGCCATATTGGGAACACTTTGTCTGCCGATTCGGAAAATTTGGGGAAATAATTGTAACGATTCAAATTTTTGAATTCTCGAATGTCCAAATTTCATTAGATATTGTACTTAATTGTGCGTACTTAATTTGTGCATGCACCAGTATTTTATTAATCGGCAAATATGTAAGTTCCGTTCGACAAATTGAGATTTGTCATATTTTCTTCGCCTTGAAGGACATGCTCATTTAGAAAAGTAGATACCTAGAACTACAGTATAATTTGAAACTCTTTTAACCTTGAAATCGTCAGTTTCCTTATGTTTTAACTTTAAGAACCCTTTGAGTCTTAAAGTTTGGTATCAATGCGTTTATGATGAAGACAAAAACTATATTAAAAATACTGAAAAATGTGATTCTGTACTTCACTGTCTTTCACTGCATATAAAAAGTAAAAATATGTCAGATTGTTATCCATGTAAAAAGGAAAAATTGCAGAATTTCGTTTAAACCTGTAACGGAGATTCAAGCCAAAGCCGGGTAAGATCTTTTGCATTTAAATGCGATGGGTTCCTTAGCAGTTGAGTTCTTTAGGGGGGGGGGGGATTATTTTCACAATAATAGACGATTTTTCAAAAAAGTGAGGTTTTCGAATACTTTGTCAGGTTTCAAAAGAGAACAGAGAAAATTACGGGAAAAATTCGATTTCAAAAAGAAACTTCTGAA
>NW_026557948.1:0-54760 GCF_026930045.1 Uloborus diversus | reverse complement strand
CTAAGATTATAATTTGTTACTCAGAAACGAGTAGTAGTTCGAAGATTTAAAAAGGTGGGGGGTGCTTAAAAATAAAAATTTTAATGGGTAAAAAGAAAATACACTTCAACTTCAAATCTTAATGCAAAAAAAAGTACGAAATAAATTTTGCTTACTGTAAATTGTAAAATGATTAAGACAGACGGGGAAGATAAACGGGAAGTGCATATTTCTTATTCATAAACTAATAAATATTTTGCAGTTTTCACACGAATGATTTACAGTAGTATTGATTTCCTTTGATAAAAATACAGACAAGTGAAAAAAAAAATAAGATGGAATAAAATAAACCAATATTTAGCCATATTTCTAACTGTTACAAACAAAAGAAACAGCATACATTTTTGAGAAAAAAATCACTCCAATACCCAATAATAATTACAAAACATCTGAACAATTGATACAAACTAAACAATTGGTATAAAAGGACAATACTGATGTAGATCTATCATGAGTTATCTGTGAGTTTTTTTTTTTTTTTTTTGAGAAGTTATTCAACAGCATGTTATAAATCGTTTGCATAATATTTCTCAAAATCAAGAAAATGGTGTGAGAGCTAAGCTTGTAATGATCATGTACCACATTTCTAATGCATGGCTCGCTAATAGTTGTTAAAAGCTTTAATTCATTTTCATTTGATATGAATTCCTCAAAAAAAAAAAAAAAAAAAAATTCCACAACATTTTAAAATACATTTATACAAATAGAAGCTGGGTTTAAAAGAAAAAGTTGGTGTTTTTCAAAAGTCACGATTTCATGTATCTATTAAACTGCACTCTTCAGAGAATTCATATTAAAAAGCTCCTTGAAATTTTAGTTACAAAAAATAATCATTTACCAAAGTGAGGGCAAAAAGCTTCGTCATTAAAATCGAAAGTAATAAACGTGTATTACATGAAAAAAACATAAATAAAAATGTGTACCTTTCAATAATAGAGTACAGTACCTTACAGAAATAGAAACTGCTTTAAAAGTTAAAACAGTTGCTCTTTTTAATGAACCGCGATCTAATGTACGAGGGCTATCCAGAAAGTAGATTACGTTTTGGAATAAAAAATAAACAAAGTATAGGAAAAAATTTTTATTATATACAGATGAAAGCCACACTCAAATACTACTTTTCGACATAGTCACCATACAAATTAAGGCATTTATCGTAGCGATGTACGAGCTTGGAAATTCCTTCGTCGAAAAATTCGGCCGCCTGCGCCTTCAACCACTCCGTTACCTCTTCTTGCAGCTGTGCGTCGTCATCAAAACGCTGCATAGCCAGCCACTTCTTCATTGCTGGGAATAGGTGGAAGTCGCTCGGTGCCAGGTCGGGACTTCACGGTGGATGAGGAAACAACTCCCACTTAAAAGATTCAAGAACTTTACGAGTGACATTTGCCGTGTGGGGCCGGGCGTTGTCGTGAAACAACAAGATCTTAGAGCTCAACATTCCTCTGCGCTTGTTTTGAATTGCTCTTCTGAGTTTTTGGAGAGTTTGGCAATACCTTTGAGAGTTTATTGTAGTGCCTCTTTCCAGGAAGTCCACCAAAATCACACCTTTTCTGTCCCAAAAAACAGTCGCCATGATCTTCCTTGCCGACATTGTTTGCATGCATTTCTTGGGTTTTTGGGGAGAACTTGTGTGTCCCCACTGCATTGATTGCAATTTCGTTTCACAGTTCACGTGTTTCACCCATGTTTCGTCACCAGTAACGATGCGATCGAGTAAAAAGTCACCATCCTTATGGTAAGCGTCCAAAAAGTTCAACGCTGCAGCCATTCGCTGATTTTTGTGGTCCTCTGTCAAGATTTTTGGAATCCATCTTGCACAAAACTTGTGGTAACCAAGCTTTTCGCTGATGATTTCGTGCACCAAACTTCGCGAAATTTGTGGAAAACTTAAAGAAAGTTCCGTTATTGTGAAATTTCGATTTTCCCGGACTTTAGCATCGACTTTTTCGAGAAGTTCGGCGTTCCCTATGCTGGGTCTCCCACTTCGATCTTCGTCGTGAACATTGGTTCGGCCATTTTTAAATCTTATGACCCACTGACGCACTCCACCTTCAGTGATAATGTTGTCCCCATACACTTCACAAAGCTGCCGATAGATTTCTATCGGTTTACAGTTTTTTGCAGTCAGAAACCTTATTACTGCGCGCACCTAACAGCTCGCGGGATTTTCAATTAACGTAGACATTTCAAACCGTCACAGTATCTGAACGAACACAGCACGAACCTCTCACTAGCACGGCTAGATGCAGACTGAGCTGCGCAACGCTTTGACCCCAAGATGGCCGCGCTAGCCCCGCCCCTAGCGGACACAGACGAAAACGTAATCTACTTTCTGGATAGCCCTCGTATATATTAAACAGCACTCTTCAGCCAAGTTAGGAGGGATTTTAATGTATTTATTTTTATTATCAATTCTGCTTAAAAATAACCATTGGTAACCACACTTACCTTCTTAACACTTTTAAATCCAACAATAGTAGCTTCAAACATATTTGGAGATATTAAACATTTGATACGTTAAATTTTCACCAACAAAGTATCCCATCGGCTTATAATGTAAACTTGACGAAGCGTAACGATTTAGCACAGTCAAATAAAAAGAACAAAAAAGAAAACATCATTTCAAGTCTCTATAAAGACAGTTGATAACGTATTCACACATTTGGAATAAATATTACTTTGCTATTTGATACTAAAGTTGTGAGATGAAATACAATATTGCATCCGCAACGAGCAGCTACTTGAAGTCCACAACACTGTTTGAACTAAAGGGATTTCCCCGCTCAACGCCTGCTTGAGGTCACGTGACATCGATTGCGCAATACAGCGCGTAGGCCTGATATATAGAAGGCTGTGGACACGTTTAGTGTGACGTCAGGGGTTGCCAGAAGCACGGGGAAGTTTCCAATCATGCCGTTGCTATGCGCGTTGCTAAGGGAGAATCAGCATAGAATCTTCGTAGGAATAGGGTTAGAACGATGTTTAATTGATAGTTTTTTGGCAATTAAATGGTCTAAATAATTGTTTTAGTGGTTTCAAGTTACATCTAAGCCACCTGTAGACATCATTTGACGAGTATCGATAATTTTTACATGTGAATCGGGTTAAAATTCGGCAAAACATAGAATTATGTGGAATACAAGTGTGTTTTCTAGAGTTATACACTCTTCTTATTGTTATTTCTTTTTCGTTGGGGGAGAGGGGGACAGGTCCGACATTTGAGAGGGTCAGGAGAGGTATTGCCCCTCTCATGTCTTTTGGAAAATAACTGTATTTCTATAAATTTGGCGTAATTTTTGCTGTTTTTCGACGCAACATACTCGTACATTGACTTTTTCCTTTTTGCACGTACCCTTCAAGGAAATTTGATATATCATGACTTGGGGGGGGGGGGGTGAGATTTTTCTTTTAAAGTTTAGAGCGAAATTTAATCATTATTATTTTTTTTTAGGAAGAGGAGTAGTTTTAATTGAATTGTATGCATTCTTTTCTTTAGAAGACGAGAGACCATGTCAGCCTAGTCAGCGATACCTGGAAAGGGGGGGGGGAGAATTTTTCTGCATTTGTTCCAGTAATAATGCATATTTTAATGAAACTCCATTCCTTCGGGCTCTTTGGGGGAAAGGGAGAATTGCGTGTTTTCTTCAAATTGTCACGAGTATTTTAATCATTTTTTTTTTTTTTGTCTTCCGAGGCGGGGGATTTTTACTTTACTCTACTTGTTATACATACTTTTTGTGTCAATATACATAAATATACATTGAAAATTTCAGTTTGTTCTACTATTTGCAATGCATAGTTCAATTAAATTCTTTTTTTCTTCGGGGAGAGGGGATATTTCTTCTTGCTGCGCGTAATTTTAAGTAATTGCTCTTTGGGGGGGGGGACAAGGATATACATATTAGTTTTTTTTTCTAGGTTCAATGGGAATTTTGTTAATTTCTTCAAGCTAGTTTTTATTCCTATTCGGAATAGAGCTCAATTGGAGTTTAACTTAAATTACGTGTGTGTTCTCGCAGAAGAAAAACTTTTAAACTAAAATATCCCAATCAAACTCGCATTAGAATAAGGACAATGTAACCTAACATCCCCCCTCCCATTCGAAAAAAAATAATTTCAATGCAAACAAGCATCACAATCGAGAAAACTGAAAAATTCTCCTTCCCCAAACAAAAAATTACTTATACCATTTAAAAAAAAAAAAAAACAACCGCCCGAAGAAAATAATTATAATCAGATTCTTAGAAAACTTTAAACAGGATTCAAAAAAAAAAAAAAAAAAAAAAATATCGTCATTTCAAATTTTTCTGCAAAGGGGGGGGGGGGGTTAAATCATATACAGTAAATGCATATTGCATCGAAAGACAAAAAATTGCGCAAAATTTATAGAAATACAGCAATTTTCCGAGAGCGGGGGAGAGGGGCAATGTCTTTCCAGACCCTCTCAAATGGCGGAGCTGTTCTCCTCCACCCAAAGAAAAAGAAATAACAATAAGAAGAGTGTATAACTCTAGAAAACACACTTGTATTCCACATAAGTCTATGTTTTGCCGAATTTTAACCCGATTCACATGTAAAAACTATCGATATTCGTCAAATGATGTCTGCAGGTGGCTTATATGTAACTTGAAACCACTAAAAAAATTATTTAAGCATTTAATTGGCAAGAAACCATTAATTAAACATCGCTCTAACCCTATTCGTACGAAAGATCCTATGTTGTTTCTTCCTTAGCAACGCGCATAGCAACGGCATGATTGGAAACTAACTGATGGCGATATTTCTACTGCGGGATCCCCACGTGATCACGAACAATTGGTTTTAGAGAAAAGAAAATCTAAACTGCTTTATGATGAATACGAAGGAATGAAACTTGTTGCAGAAAGTTTATGGTCCATATAGAATCATTTATTAGCATAAAAATGAGAAAAAAAAAACGAGTTATTAATAAAATACACCTTAATTTCACGTATCCTTACTTATTCGAGTTTTTGACGCCATCTATTAGCACTTCAAGCAACTATAAGATTAGTGGACAGAATCGAGTAAGTTTCAGAACACGTGAGCATTAAAAAAAAATTTTTATGATATTTACAAAATATTTCAATTGCAATGCGTCTACATTATTTCTATGGTTCAGGGAAAAAAATCTCAAATCTCTGTGCTTAGCTGATTTTTCATGAATGTGTGTAAGAGAAATATTTCATTTTTGACAAAAAGTACTTTTTAATATCATTTTGTTATAAATGTAGGTAACTCAGCATCAATTTACTTCATGCACGTTGTTCTTTACACATTCATCTGATATAGTAAAAAGTTTCATTGCAATCCAGCGATTAGATTTTTTTGTCGCTGTTTTCAAAGAGTCAAACACGTTTGTATATTTTAATTTTTAACTTAGTTTCCCAGTAAAAGTCAGAGAAAGAAGAAAATATCAACAAAGGCTTTCTGAAACTTAAAAAATACATTGCGAAAAACAAAAAAAAAGTCAAAAATAAATAAAATAGATAATTTAATATTGAAAAATTAAAAATTTCAAAGTAGGGTATTGTGATGAGGGAAATGTCTGTCTGTTCTGTCCCCCCCCCCCCTATTACTTTTGAGTGAGCGGTCCAATTTGAAATTTTTTTTTTGATCGAAAGAGGACACCTCATTCCCACATTTTATTTTTTATTTGAACAATTTTTCGTTCAGTTTTGAACAGTTCAAAAAAACAAAAGAAAAAACTTCAAGGCAAATATAAATTTTGAACTTATAGGCGACTTTTCTTCAATAAAACTTTGTAAGAAAGAGCTTTTGATGAGAAATAGATAATGTGTTTTGATTTGAACAATTTTCCGTTCTATTTTCAAACAGCTGTAAAACAAATTTTCCTTGAAAAAATAATAACCTAAAAAAAGAAAAGTTTGTGAGTGTTTCAGGGGGAATTAACTTTGCATTATTTTGGGAATTAACTTTGCATATATTTTCTTGTCATACGTGAAATGCTTCATGTTCTATTCGATAACTACTTAAAACACACACATGAGTTATGAATTTTGATTTAAATCCACCTCAAGATGAAATCACCCAATTAAAAGTCCAAACTATCGATGTGGTTACCGCTTACCTTTACCGGGGGGGGAAAAAATGTAAATCAATTATCAATCTGTTCATTAATTAAAACAGCATTCATTATCTTTTTTTTAATACATGGGTATGAAATAAAATTTAGTTTAAACTATTTATTAACAAAAGCTTCAAACAATTCAACGTGTTTCTTTCGAAAACTTAGCAGGAAAAAATATCTACAAATCAAAATGATTCTCATACTCACATATCAGTAGCGGATTATGGAAGAGTGGGGGGAGGACAGAGACCCCCCCCCCCAAAAAAAAGGATAAATTAATTCATTTATAATTTTTAATTGACTTCTGTATAATATAATTTTTTTTGTTTAAAAAGACCACAAACATACACAGCATATTTTGAACAAAAGCATTTTTACTCGCTTCGAATTCAAGGGAACGTACGCGATTCGTCCATTAATTCTTCTTTGATGGAATCAATAATTTTTTTTTTAAAATATGCAGACGTTCTTAAAACAGTCGTTTCTATCAAGAAGCTATTTTCAAAATAATAGATTTCTTTTTCAGCTCATAAAAATGCAAAATGAAAGAACTCACATGGTAGTTTCTTTGTAAAACAATTATATTAATATAAACAGCAGGTAGTTTCAAAATGTCACCTCAACTGCATCATGGCTTTAAAAACAAATCTGTAACTGCTTTGAAATTCGCAAAGAAATAGTTTTTGCAGACCCGGATCTGAAAATTTTGGGTCCTCCTGCAAAAAAATCAGCAATGCCCATAATAGCCTACGGGATTGCTCACCTCCCCCTCCCCCCCCCCCCTTAATAATGGAAAGAGTGATTGTTGTATATTTTTAACTGTTTTAATATTTCTACCTTCTAGATAGTTATGTCGACTTTTTAAACTCGATTTTATGAATTATGTCAGCAAAGAAACAAGTCTCCCATAAATTAACATTGCTCCCCTCTCCCGAAATTCAAAAATTCTTGTAATTTCAATGTCGGCTCCTATTAGATAAGATTCGCTTTTGTTCTTGTTTTGTAGTATGCGTTTAATTTGCCTGAATTTTTTACTAAAACATTACAAAAATATTTAAATCCTTTGAAATTTGTGTGAAGGTTTCTTTTATTTTTTGATTTTTTCTTAGTTTCTTGGGCCGTCGGCATTTTAGTGTTGTGGAGCCTGCGGTACGACCGTATCCAGAATTTTTTTTGGTGAGGGGCTCGTTATCGCTCTTTTCGAACATTGCCCTAGCATACACCCACACACACACACATTTTTTAACGCTCCCCGCTGTTTTTATTTTAATTTTTCATTATCTTTAATTCACCTGGTAACAAGAGAGTTGCCCTTTAAATGGGATGTAGAACATGCATAATTTCAGGTGTTCCGGGGGGGTTTCTCCCCCGGGAAAATTTTTGAAAAAGAGATATAAAAATCTGTATTTTGGGCCTTATATGGTGGTAATTGAGACTACAAATATGAAGAAAAATAGGCAAACAAAACCTTTTAAAAGTGTTGCACACAACAATAATTGAGTTCACAAAAACGCGAGAATCGTCTTTTTGCATTTTTTAGGAAGGAAGGAGCTGAATTAGGCGCATCTTGGTAATCAGACACTTATTGCCTAAACGGAAACTAGGGGCTCGACCCTTGAGGAGTTTCGAAATTCGCGTACTGCAAGTTTTATAAGAGTTTTTGGAGGAGAATGTGAAGTTTATTAAACTGACCGAGCACCTGCCTTGGTTCTGGACGGCTCTGAATTGAATTGGGAAGGAGAGCAGGAAGCTTCAATAAGTGTTGAAATTTTAAGTATGCTTTGCAGCTAATCAGAACTAATTGCTTATTCTGCATTTCTTCAAATTTTCACTCGTTAATAGTTACCCAGTTAAGACTTTAAAAAAACCTTTCTTCTATTTTACGTTGCAAAACGATTCGGGGGAAGGGTCCGCCCCCCCCCCCCTCTCTGTGAATACGTCCCTAGTCTGCGGGTACGTAGATCCAGGTCAGAGTTTCTGAATTCTTCAATAAAACTTATGTGTTATGATGCTATGATTTTCCTAATTACATGACATTTTACAGCTAAAATACAAATTAATTTATAAAAACTCAAATGAGGTATGGGTTTATTTAATAGCCTTGTCCTCGTGTTATAATCAGTATGACAATGTTCCTTATTAAAACCGTTCATTTTAAAATATCTCAGTGATGTTATATTGGGTTTAGTATTTAATTCGTTTCAGGGGTGCCCATTCCCCACCCCAAGTTCAATGGCACAAATCCCCTCCCCCCCATTTTTCTCAATCCTCTTTCCATTTTTTAAAATTTTTCATTTGTTTTTGCTCTCTTTTTTATTGTATTGATTTTTTTAATTTATTTTATTTATTTAATTTTAATTGCTGTTGTAATTATTTTATCAGAAATGTTCTGTGCTACGCCAATGACATACATACACACACACTAAATAAATAAATGAAATAAATTATAAACAGAATGAAATGAAATAAACAATTTAAATTAAAAATTAATCAATAAATTTAAATTAAAAAAATAATCAGTAAAAATTAATCAAATTCAAAAAAATAAATAAAAACATTAAAGCAATCCCCCCCAAAAAAAATAAAACTTTTGACTGCGCAACTTGCGCCATTATCCCCTCCTGTGGGCACCCTGATTCGCTTGAAATGTTAAAGATGTTTTCGTCCACATTCAGAGCATATTAGTGTATAATATTTATGTACCTAAAAGTAGACGAAAAGGCCCTAAGTGATCCTAAAAGAAACATTTAAAAATAAAGTCACGAAAACTTTGTTATGAAACATTGTATGCGGGGCGGGGGGGGGGGGGAGTTGCGCTATTTAATTTCCAGACCCCTCCAAAAGTTTTTTCTGTATCCGCCCCTGTCACAGATGAACCGTTTTCTCTGAGGTTTTAACATTTTGATGCTTGTAAAAGAGCAATTATATGCACTACAAGTTGGCATTGATTGTTATAAAAAAAAAGCTATACGCATCCAATTTAAAATCCAACACTGGAACCACATTGAATAATGCAACAATGAACAACAAAAGAGCACTCGCCAAAAGGCATCTTCGCCAAATATCTGCCAAACTAGCGATAAAGTAGCCACGCTAGCAGCTGGAACCACACCCAAACCCTCTCCATGAAGGCGGCGAACGGCTTCCCCCGGCCAAGGGGAAGTGAGCTATCCAGAAATTCTGTTCAGATCAGTGGCTACACTTCATGTTCCACACCGGATCAGCGGTTATCTGTACTGACTGATTGCATGATTTTGTTCAGCATGCCTTCTTGTAGAAAAACTGCAACAGCAATCTGAACTATGACTACGCCATCTATTGGCTTATTTTGGAACCATTCTTTTGTGCCCAACATATAACCAGGAAGAATGACTGTCGTTCGATACAGTAGTTTTTTCATTACAGCGTTTTGAAATCAGGACTTTAATTGTACTCTCCTGAAAATGTTTAGCGATAGAGAAAGAGAGAGACTGAAAAAAGTTGTAATATCTTTCGAGCAGGACCCTGCAAAAAAATTTCATCTTCAGACAAATTGTTTATCAGAATTTATAGGAAAACACAGATTAACTTAGCTTCTGAAAGATTCTTACTGCGATGGAATTAGTTGCCAAAGTATTTTTTCGGTCGCCTGGGCCAGTATAAGTCGATCCCGGGTTGGATATAAATATGTATATTGCTAGATTTAACACCACACAAACAACCTTCTTTGTCGCGCTTTCGGATATATCGCTCTTTTTCTTTGTCCCCCGAAAAGCGCGATATAACGAGGGGTTACTGTAAAACCTTGTTAGTTAAAACAAAAAGAAATTTTGCAATTTTTTAAAAGTGAATAATTTTCTATAAGAAAACTACACACATTTGTAATATAAATGATACTGCTTTGCATGAATAAGTTCAAACTGTTGCCCACAAATAATTTATGACATAGTTAATTTAGCTCAGTACTTTTCTACTCAGTAGTAGATTTAAGGGGGGCAGGAGGTCCGTGTCCCCCCCCCAAAGGATGAATTTATTTAACTATTTTATTCACTATTTTTTAATCGACTTCTCCATTACATTTTTATATAGTTAATTAAACAGAACACAAAACACACATAGAGTATATTTTGAATAATAGCATTTTTATTTGCTAAAGGAGTCATACTGGAGTCCTAGATTGGCAGAATACATTTATACATTTAACTCGCTGGTTTTGAATTCAAGGGAACGTAATATCGCGATTCGTCCATTAATTTTTCTTTGATGGAATCAATAACTAACATTCTTCAAAAAATGTGCAGGCGTGCCTAAAAGAATTATTTTAATCCAGGAAGCTATTTGCGAAATAATAGCTTTTTCTTTTTCAGCTTATAAAAAATGCAAAACGAAAGAAATCATATCGTAGTTTCTTGAAAAAACCATGATATTAATGGAGGCGGCATGTAATATGAACATGTTATCTCAACTGTATCATGGCTTCAAGAACAATCAACAACTGCTTTGAAATCCACACAGAAATTGTCCTGAATTTTTCAGTAAAACTTATATGTTTAAGAGCTATGATTTTCTTAATTAAATAATATTTTATAGTTAAAATACTATAAAATAATATTAAAAATTCAAATGAGGTATGGGTATATTTTTTTATTGAATAACCTTGCTCTTGTGTTATAATAATTACAACATTGTTCCTAAAATTAAAACCGCTAATTGTACAGCATTTCAGTAACACTATTATTGGTTTAGTATTTAATTGGCTTGAAACGTTAATTAAACATTTATAGTTAATGTCACAAGATGTTTTACGTCCACATTCAAAGTATATTGGTACATAATGTGTATGTACTTAGAAGTGGATCATTAATTTAAGGGATCCTAAAAAAATTAAAAAAAGACATTTTAAAATAAAGTAATGAAAACTTTGTTATGAAACATCGTATGTGGCAGGGGGAAAGAGGATGTGCTATTCAATGTCCCGGCCCCCCTCCGAGAGATTTTTCTGTGTCCGTCCCTGGTTCTACTACACCAACTATGGGAGGAAAAAGAGAAATTACTGTTAAAAATGGTTGAAAATTTCTTCAAAAAAACCTTTTTACTAATATTCGGTTTAATAATAAAAAAAATATTTTACCAAGGTAAAATTCAACATTTTTGTATGTATATTATTAGTTACATAAGTTACGATTAAAAATCTGTAAACATTCGTTGATAAAAAGATACTTTTCAATGAGCGAAACTCTATTTTTCTACTGTTGAGATAGGAGAAATTTGCGGAACAAAACCAAATGGCGGACGCTGGAGCGTGTTGCCACTTAAGAGACGGATCTAGGGTTTTAGTGTTTACAAGTGTTATAAATAATTGCGTACATGTATACAAGTTTTTACGCATATCCTTTTCAACAACGCGAAATTTCGACTTCGGTGTGGAGTCTTGGAATGCTGTCCCTCGCTCAAGTCGGGATTCGACTGCTTTCGTATAGAGACAGCCAATTTTAGACGCTTTGTTGCGCACGTCCCGGGACCAACGGCTCCACGTGGAATAGAATTCATTCTACACTGACATACCTGAATCTCGCTCTCAAGTTTCAGGTGTAGGAATAGGTACAAGAACAGTTCTTACCGTAGAATTCATGGCCAATGAACTTTCTGATGTATATATGCTTACCCGCAGTTAAAAAACTGGTAGTAAAGAAAGAAAAATAGAATATTCAACTGCAAAAGTTTTTATTTTTGAGCTGCTATAATTTGCACGAGCATATCGTGATCATGAAAATTTAAGCCTAGCGAAATTTTTTAACTCTCTCTATGTGATCAACTTTTGGTTCCGTTCACATAAATTCAAGAAATTTTCTATCCCTGATTCCGTGATTCATTTTTGCGAAAATATATTCTTCTACAGCAGGGAATATTGTTTCAATAGTGCAATTTGTACTTAGTAGTCCATGACTAGATTAAAAGCTTACTTTGAAATATTTTTTTGTAAAATATCATTTACAGAAGGTGGGAAAAGTTTATCCTCGAGTCATACTAACACATAAACAACAAAGTAAACGTGGCAGAATATATCAAAAATTTTGCAGAGACGCAATTGAAGTAAACGAGAAACCATGAAACGGAGTTCTCAGCTTTAGAAAACAAAAACAATTTACGTACCGAAAAAAAAAAAAAAAAAAAAAACCACCAACGTTGTGGTTATTGAACCGGCAGCTTTTGGCTCAAAAGCTGTGGCTATTGCACTGGATATCACGTGACTTGTATGACGTCTTAATATTTTTCCTCCCTCCTGGCATTTCTGCAGAGAAGCGTAAAGCAATAGCGAGAGTGCTGACTAGTGCCCGACGTGAATGGTGACGAGTGGCGTCTCAGTGTTTTAATCTTTAAGCTCTGTATTAAAATTCCTCTGAAAATTTAACAAAAAGGATAGGGTCTGGTGGGGGAAAGTGGTCAATGGGGTAAAGTGGTCATACGTCAAATAAATGGCTATAGCTTGAAAATAAATGTTCGAATGAATGTGAAAATTTTATTTTAGAGTAGGGCAGTTAGAAACTACATTTTGAATACAAAATTTTGCAACTGGCAAGATTTTATTGGGTAAAAAAAATATTTTGCGTGAATATGAAAAACTTTAAAATCTAAACACCTATTTTAACTTCCTTTGGAAATTTTTTGTGTTAGAATTAGGAACAGATTGACTGTACAGGAAGCTTCCTACATGTCTCAAGAACTCTTATTCATTAGTAGTTAGCTGAATCTATTTTAAATAATTTTTTAGAACAATTTAAGTAAGATGGGGTAAAGTGGTCATAATATTAGGCTTAACGAATATTGTTCTTCTAATGTCACTTAATCTTTAAGTATAAGGCCGATACAGATTAAATATTAGTTTTACTTAATATGTATTGTTTTTACAGTAAACGGGGTTAAAAATACGAGTAAATGCTTATATATACGCATAAATACTCGTGTAGGCACGTACATAGGCGTATTCACATAAATGCGCCAATAAATACGTGTATGGCAGGGCCGTAGACAGGGCGGGGACAGTCGGGACAAATCCTCCCCCGAAATTTTAAATTCTCTCCAAAAAATAAAGATACGAAGACAATCTAATCAAAACTCTACCTTCGATTCCTCCTTCACTATCACTTGACCTTGTTATACAAATCTTTCATTCAGACCTCTTCTTCTTTTCGACCCTCCCTCCATACCACCATACATTTTTTTTTTTTAATTACAAAAATTCCTCATTTTTTCACACCTTGGTCCATTACTGATTGCTAATGACTCTTTTTACGGATAACATTTTAAAAACATTCTTTTAAATACACTTCAACAAGAGATGTAACGGATTTAGATGATCAAAACTATCATTTTTAATCCTATCATACTTTTGATTGCATGCTTAATTTTGTAGATTTTAATAAATATTCTAAAAGCCCCCGTCGAATGCATTTGTAATTGCAAACATGTAAAAAACACTATATCAAGTGTTATAGACCGTAAAAGCGTACGCAGTCCTCTTATTTTGGGAACTCCCTAATAAATAATTCCTATGGAATATAAATTAGTTATCAAATATTAATGAAGTAATTAATTAAAATAATTATTTGATAAGAATTTTTTAAATACATTGTTGTTTAATTTTTTCAAACAACATAATAAACATAATTTTTAAATGCTATTTTCCCACTTGTTTACATGTCCTGGAACCACCTTTGCCTCGACCATGTCCCGCCCCGAAAAAATATCCTGGCTACGGCCTTGGTGTATGGGTATGTCCAAGTATTTTTTTCCAAACAGCTATACATTCTACTATACATGTATATGCTCGCTTATACTCATATATACATGAAAACTTATATACTCAGGTAGACACTTAATATACGCAGTCGTACTCGAGTAGACATTTACATACAAGCATAAGAAATACAAGTATACAGGGCGAGTTTAAACTCTTGAGTAAATTATTAAAAGGTGTTAGAAGGGAGGATAAGAAGCAATAATCACAAGGAACATATAGTCACAAACACAATGCTGACGCGCTACATGCACGCAAAGCCAGAAACTGATGGATGCAAAAAAAGTCACAAATTTATTACACAAAGATAATTTTACACAACATTTTAGGTCTGAAGAAAGTTTTAAAGCGATTGATGAAATTTGCGGCCTGCAGCTGTAATAAATGTGTTTCGCAATCACAAAGCACTCTCTGTTGCAATAACGAGACTTTTGAAAAACTTTCATCAGCCGCTGCGCCTTTGTTGCGATGCTACTACAGGCCGTAACTTTTAACAACTGCTCTAAATATTTCTTAAAAACTAAAATATTAGGTAAAATCATCTTAGTGCAACAAATTTGTGCCCTGCTTTGCATCCATCAGTTTCTGACTTTTTGTGCATGTAGCGCGTCAGTGATTATAATTTCCTCGTGATTCTTAACTTCCTATCCTTCCCTCTCACACCCCTTTGATTTTTGCCCAAAAGCTTAAATTCACTCTGTAGGTCGACATGTGTATAAGCGTATATTCTCGTGATACACACATGTACTGGTGTATGCACGTAAATGTACGTATATACGTCTATACAGGTATATGGTCGTGTTTACGCGAATACATGCATATATACTCGTGCTTCCATGTATATACGTGAGTAGATACATACTCCAAAGACGCACTGGATGTATTCACGAATTAACTCGTGTATACCCGTATATGTATGTATGTACACTTATATATGCGTATATACGTCTACTTTACACATATATACTCAAGTATGCACCTATTTTCTTGAGATACAAGTGCATACGAGCATATGATGTTCGTTTATACGCGTATATACTCGTATACACATGACACGTGTATACACGTGACACGTATGTACTCATGTAGACACGTATACACTCCTGTAGGTAATCACGTATACATGCTTATGTACTTGTATATAAACTTATACTCGTATATACACGTATATACTTGAGTAGGCACGTGCATGCATATATCTGATGTATACATGTATCTGCTCATATAGGAACGTGTTTACTCGTTTATAACACGACACGAATATATTCGTACACACATGTACTCGTGAATATACTTGTAACTATAAAAGCAACAGAAATATACAAGTTTTAGGGTTATTTATAATGATTTTGCTTCTATTTTTAAATACAATAACCGCTTTACCCCATGCTATGTCCACTTTCCCCCACCCCATGGGGTAAAGTGGTCATAAAAACATATGGAAAAGAAAGTGCTATAAAACTACTAAAATCAATGTTTTTCTTCCTAAAATTCAATGTACCGTGTTCATTGATAATGCAATGTAAAATAACAATAAAAAAAATTGAAGTGTTTAAAGAATTTGTTGTACTTATTATCCATCTAAGTTGAAAACCTGCGATTTTATGACCACTTTACCCCATCAGACCCTAGTGAAGAGAAAATATAATCTCGAAATAAGAAACCTTGAACAAGGTTATGTATTTTTATTATGACAAATAAGTGCCCTTGTTTTCTGCAAATTAAAAGCATTTTTACGGTGTTTTTAATAACCTGGTTCAGTGTATGTTTGTTTAAGTGACATTTTGTGATCAAAATTGTACTTACGTCCAGACGAAGAACTACGGACTTAAAAATTTTGACCATTCTTCAAAATCGGATAAAAATGGATCTCAAAGTTTTTGAAAAAGTTTGTAGCTCAGTGAGACAGAACGATATATAAAATGAAAAGTTATAAATAGTCTAAATAAATTTTATGTGAAGAAAATTCAGAAAAATGAGCCTTTATATTTGATTTGAATAAATATAGTTATTCAATACCTAATGATAAAAAGGAAAATGTTCTTGATTAAAGTGAAACAATTGTCTATAATTTTATTTTTTAAGTAGTTATCATAGCTTTTCCGTGTGTTTATTTATACTTTCTATTTTGAAACACTTTTATTTGAAAATTAGTGTTTAGTTTTAAGTATGAAGCTCTGTATTCAATCCCTTTTTTACTTGAAAATTAAATTTGGGACACGCCTACTTTTTATTTTAAAATTTTCAGTCTGTGGAATTCCTTTAAGTTTTACTCTTGAAAGTACTGCTAGTGTATTTTCAAAGTTTGTCTTCTTTTTCTCAGTTATTGAAAATGTTGGTTAGTTTAAAAGCATTTTAGGATTTTGCACTCACTTTTCCTAGTTTTATTTTCCCTGCGCTGCTCAAACTCGACAGCAGGGACGGATACAAGGGAGGGGCGATGGCCCCTTCCTTGAGGGACTCTCCACCGGTAATTTTTAGAAAATGAAGTTCAAAAATGGCAAATTTAGACGAGTTTCACTGATGGTGGGAAAGGGGAGGTTTGGGTTTTGGACCCTATCTCCCGGAACCGTTTCGTAATTAAAGTCCAAAACCTTTATGATCAATACTTTAAAATCAGTATACGCAGTAAAAAGTAAGTAATAAAAATCAATCGCCCCCATAAAAAATAACCTTCCCATCTTATTCTACTTATGTTCCCAGACATGATTATAATTAAAAATATATAAACTTAAATCTTTACTAATAATAAAGCTGAAAGTCTGTGTCTCTGGATATCTATTTGTTTGGATGTCTGGGTCTCTGGATCTCTGTATTCTATTACGCGCATAGCGCCTATACCGTTCGGCCGATTTTCATGAAATATGGCACAGAATTAGTTCATAGCATAGGGTGGAGCACCTATAAGCGATATTTTGAAAATTCGATTTTGTTCTTTTTCTATTTCAATTTTAAGAACATTTTCACGAGCAAAATTATTATAAGATGGACGAGTAAATTACCAAGTGATCATCACGTGGAACTGTAACATATGGGAGCAAATGAACATAACAAATCGGCGATAAATTCATCATCCATTATTTGCAAATATACTGGCGAACCAAATGACCTTTTAATTTTTTACTACTGGCAAAGCAGTGCGGGTACCACTAGTATGGTTATATAAGTAGCATTAATTTATTTATTTTTATATTTCTGGAACTGCACCGGTTCCATTGCTTATCACTTTTTAATATAGTGAAAAATAATGGGGGCAGTGCATCACTAAATTTTTAAATATTTATTAGTGCTATATAATAAGCATACTTAAGATCATTTGAAACTTAATTGTATCTTTGAATTTTGTTGATTAATACAGAAAGGTTCTTCACTGAAGATTTGCTATTTGATTCTGACTATGGAAAAAATTTTACGTTGTAAATAAAAAATTATTAAAAATATTGGAAGCACAGCATTTTGCATAGTCAGAACCGCGTCGCATATAACCAGAAAAAGAACCTTCCGATATTATTCAACTTCTATTCCCAGACGTAATCTTTATATACAGTGTTGGTAAAAAAAATTGCATCACCCGCGCCGCAGAGGAGAGAATTATCATCCCGACTGCATGCAACACACAGTCAAGGATCCCGTATCCCAGATGATTTGGGGATGTATTTCTGATCAAGGAGTTGGTGGGCTTCACTTTGTGCAGTTAATAGTAAACACTCTGGTGTATATTGGTATTTTGGAGGAGAAATTCCTTCCTTCTATTCGGGATCACTTTACTTCAGTTCCAAACGTCATTTTCCAGGATGGTTCTGCTCCGTGCCATAGGGCAAAACTGGTAAGTAACAATTTAAAAACCTTTATCCTGCCATTAGACTTAAATTGACATGGGGTTAAGTAATTTTTTTTCTCTAAACTTACATGCTGGTTCAGAAATGGAAAAATGAGCATGGGGTCAGCAGTTAGCCTTGGCCCGGAAACAGCCCCGATCTACGCAAACAGTTATCGGATTCCTGCTGTTAAATGTTTATTCGCAGAATTTCAAATACATTCATTGTTAATCGGTCGACTAAAACTTCTCACATAATCCCATTGTTGTCAAAATGCGAGGGTGATGCAATTTTTTTTTTTTTTTACCAGCACAGTAGTAATAGGCAAGGCGTTTTCTTTCGGTACCATTTTCTCCTCTGTTTGTGAACCGATTTTCTTCACTCTTTCTACGCGAATGAATGCTCCATTTTTTCCTAATTTGATTTGGTTGCAAAGGTGTTTAAAAAATGCACCAAACGAAGAAATTGTCAGGGCGCCTAGTTTCTAATAACCTTAATCCACTAGAAAAAAAAAGTGAGAAGTGTTTCTTGGTTAGCGAAACTCATAATTTTTAAGTTTGACTCTTTTTCATTGTTGAAACTCATTGTTAGAAGCGTGAAACACGAAATTTCAATTGATTTTTTAAACCGCTCTTTCTACCAGAAAAACGCATTTTATTGCTTCGAGCTTGGTATGATTGGAAGGATCATAGAAACATACTTTGAAAGACGTTTACCTAAGTTTTACTGTTCGAGACCGTAAACCCGCTAAAGTGACTAGGGAAAAAGCTAAAGCTAGAAGCATTCATAATAAGATAAAATTAATTTTATTTGCTTTTTCACGCGACATAGCATAAAGAAATTGCTTGATAATATTATATGTTACCATTTCTCGTTTGAGTGTCAAGAAATGAAATTTGTTTATATAGAGGTTTAAGTATTAACTGAGTTTTACGGTATCATTTCACATTCGGTAATATATCGATTATTCTGGGAAATTGGCGATCTTTATCCATTTGTGTCGAATTTTAAGCAGGAATGGCAGCGCGACAATTGTTTTTCCTTTGCATACTTAAACAAGTAGTATTAAAATAACTATTCGCACAGGGTTATCCCGAAGCAGGGTGCTGTCCGAGAATGAAATCACGCTTCATGGTGGGATTCATGAAATTGTTACAGTTTGTGACAGGGGCAGGAAAGATACAGTGGGGAAAGTGTGACATCACGCGTTTTTTTAAAATAAGAATGGCATTTGTCACGCTCTTATTGATAAACAAAGAGAGGAGTGGTATGATGAAGTGTGAAACTTTGTGACAAAGGGGGAAGGGGGTCAAATATGTCGAAGAAAGATTCGACATCAGCTATGCACTGCCCTTAACCATAAACAAAATCACTAAGACAAACTTTTTAAAATTGTACTTTTATTGCGACGTTCAGTGTTTTCAAATGGACAATTTTTAATGCAGCAAGTAGGGTTGGTTCATCTGACCGTTTGAAATATTATACCTCTAATGCCAAAGATAATCCAACCAACTTAATCAATGGTAGTTGACTTTTTATAAGTTTTTTTTCAGAAGTTTTACGTATAAATTGAGTTTTGCGGTATCATTTTATTCGGGGAGGTTTAGATAATTTGAAAATTGGCGTTCTTTATCCATTGGCGTCAATTGACACCAATGCCAGGGCAAGAAATGTTTTCCCTTTGCATACGTAACAAAGAGTAGAGAAACATATATTTGCATAGGATTATCACAAGGGAACATGGTATCCAAAATTAAATTATTCACGCCAAGAATTTGACGACCCCGCCAATGTCTCAATGATCGAAATATTCCCTTTCATTCATTTATCTTGAGATTAACATATATAAAGCTTTTTTTTTAAAATTATTTATATATATATATATATATATATATATATTTTTTTTTTTTTGGCGCAAAAGCATCATTAATAGGCTATGCTACGCCACATACAGAAAGCAAAATTGGAATAAATTAATACTGTTTGGTACACTGTAAAAGCGATTCAGAAACGTTTCTGGAAAACAATAGGCAGCTGTTGTGCCCAATTTCAACCATTAACATATCTCGCAAAAACCAGGAACGTTTTCCAATAAAAATGAGTAACCTTCCTGAAATACTAGGAAATCTCCCCTGTTAAAGCCAGTCGTGAACCTTCTGCAAAAATCGATTAGGTTCAATGTACTATTTGATTCGAACCTTCTTGCTTCCCAAGAAAGCTCCAGAAGCATTAGCGCAACCATGGACAAAGCTACGCGAATAATTGCAAGCAAGAACCAAACATGTTCCTTGCCTGAAATTCTTGCGTCGCAAAGCTGCAACTATCCAGTGACTTATTTGCTCCCATTGGGAGCTTAGTCAATCCAGACCGGCTGTAATTTAACTAAAGCCGACACACTAAATAAACACGCTCAGTCAAACTTTAAACTGGTACCAAAAAACATTTTTCACACCAGTGAAAAGTCTGCATTCGTGCATCTTTTACCAATTCAGGGAACTATTTCGCGAAGATACTTGATTTTACGGGGAAATATGTGAAAACCTCTGAAATCCCGAAACGTTCCACGGGAATAACTAGTAACGTTTCGAAATTTTTTTACAGTGTATTGTGAGTACATGCAAAAATTATATGTTCCAAGATGCACACTAGAGCACATGAGCACATAAGAGCAAAAGTAAAAATGTTAGAAACAGTAAAATTCATATAAGCTGTCTCAAATATTCAGTAATGAATATAGTCGAATTTCGAACGCTGAGTGAACCTTAGTTATAATTAAAAATAAACTTAAAAATAAACTTAAATATGATTATAAACTAACAATAATATATATTTTTGGCTCTCCTCTGATATGCCCCCCTCTTGGCGAGATTTTAATTTTTCGCTCGATACGAAAATCGCCAATAAGGCGATAACTTGGCAACCCTGGTTTTGCAACTTGAACGCTGGAAAGTAGTTTCTCTAAGTCTGTTTTTGCACGTGTATGTGTTTTAGGAGGTAGGTGCTCATGTGTTTCGCTCTTAGGGAGATTTTAAGTTGAATACTCTAAAATAAAGTTTCAATTCAAACTTTATTTTAGAGTATTCTTTTTCTTGTTGTTTTTTAATGTTAATTTAGTTGAATTTTCTATTTTAATTATGAGTTCGGTTTGTGATGTTGTCCAAATGTATCAATTGAAATTTTTGAATGAATCTTCTTTTTCTTTTTCGTCAGGTCGTCCAACGTTTGGACGTACCGGAGTCCTAAATAGATTTTTTATATTTAAACTAATTGAAAATAAAGAGGTTAGGTAAGTGAACATATTTTGAATTATTGTGTTTTTAGTGTGTTTCTGGTAGTTTGTATTTTGGTCTGGTTGGCATTTTTGTAGCACAAAAATGGTGTTAATTTCACATAAAATCTGTGACTTTATTGTATACTGAACGGAGGAGATCTGTGACTTATATCCGACTGTGATGTATATTAAAAGTCGGAGGGATAACGGACCGAGCGGCAGCGAGGTCCTGGCGAGCCCGAGTTCTCATAGTACTTTCGTAATGAGACCTCGGCTCGAGACCGAGGGCTCGTATCCCGGAGAAACAACGGAAAAAAATTAATGCATTAATTTCATTAAATAATTAATGACATAATTTGAATTTTTCCTGTTGGCGCTAAAAAAGCATCGCTAAGAACGATGTATGACATATGACGTCATACATAGTTTTCTTGGCGACGCTTTTTTGGCGCCAACAGGAAAAAGTCGCCAAGAGGGGGGTATATCAGATTTGTTCCATATTTTTTCATTTCTGGGGATGCACCAACCCTTGTTTATCACTTCTTGATAAAGTGAAAAAAAAAAAAAAAAAAAAAAAAAAAAAAATAGGGTAGTGCATCCCCACATATGTAAATACTCATTAATGCTCTAATTAGAATTACAGTATGATGAAAAGTGAGGAAAATACGAGTATCCTTATATATTATTTCTGTAGCCTGTTTTTGGTTTCTACGCCAAATTTCCCTCAATTCTTGATCGATTTCTTTGATTTACGGCTAATTTTATAGCTTATGGTGCTGGCTACTGACGAAAAATAGACCCAAGGTCTAAAAATTGTTTCTTTTAGCCGAAAAACCTGTTTTAAAGAACCAGAATAAGGTTTTCGTCAAACTTATAACTTTAATTTGCGCTATGACCGACAGAGCTGAGTAGCTTG
Source organism: Uloborus diversus (assembly GCF_026930045.1). NCBI lineage: Eukaryota > Metazoa > Arthropoda > Arachnida > Araneae > Uloboridae > Uloborus > Uloborus diversus. The sequence goes on along the minus strand of NW_026557948.1, from coordinate 32,827 downwards.
ATCGGCAGAGCGTTCTCTTCGTAACCAGGAGATTACGTGTTCGGGCCCACGGCCGGACAATCTGCAACAAAAAAATTAGAGAAATATCGCGCATTACATGAACACTGAATTAAATGAATAACAACAATGATGAAATAGAATAAATGAGAAGGAAATGCTCCTTGCTGATATGAAAACATTCAGTGACTTTGTGCTAAATTACTTCGAAATTGAACGTGTTTTTTTTTTTTTTTTTTGAAGCTTTGGCTCTGGAAAGAAAATTAAAGCATAATGTAAGCGAAAATATAAGTAACAGGTGTAAGATTTCAGACTACAATAGACTTGTTTTTTGTTCAGAAAAAAAATAATAAATCGGATATTGAAATACAGTGAAACCTCCCAATAGCGGACAGTCAAGGGACTAGAATTTTTGTCCGTTATTGGGAGGTGTCCGCTATTAGGAGGAACTACTTAATTTACCTTTTTCAAAATGGGTTGTTGTTCCCTTTTTAGAACACAATCGAAACAATTGCGAAAGGTTTACTACATTTTACTTCAAGTGTAATTAATTTGTTTTTTCTTAATAAAGGTATACTGACAGTACACTCTTGTCTTAAAAAGCATTTAATCAATTAAAGTAAACAGTTAAAACAGTTTGACATCTCTTTTTTGCATTACCAACGGCGGCGATTCGGCGAAGCAACCCCTCCCCCCCACACACACACTTTTTATGGTTAATTTATTTATTTTATCTCGAGTATCACTATTGCATGATGCATGCTTGACAGTTGGCAATATGACCTTGAATATGGGCAAATCTTTTTCATCTCTAAAAATTAAACAACCCAACGAAACCACAGCGCCATAAAGCCGACTACTACCGGCGCCGGTCTAATCAATTGCATCTCCTGAGAGCCCCAGTTAGAAAAAGCGCACAATTTCCTCTTTTTTATCGTAACTTTTAAATAGTTATTGTGTACAAAATTCATTAAAATCTTAAGAAAAACGTACGTTAATTGTTAGACTGACATCAGTTTTCACTTATCTGCTTCAATACTCTCAAAACTAGCCGTTACAAAATTATGACTTTTATTTTCTTTTTCATTTTTTGCTGCCCGCAAAAAGTACCATGTTTTTTAGTCCTTTTTTTCTGCCCCCCAACTTTTAAGCCCCAATCGCTGCCTCTGCCCATTACCACCCTTTTAATTCCAACAAGCAGTAATAAGGAAATGACGGGGGGGGGGGGATATCAGTTGTGGGAGGATGAAAAGCTTTGTAATGCAAGCAGTTGCTAAGATATTCTGTGAAAAGAAAAAAAAAACGGAAGTGCTACGATCGCAAGGGAAATTTTTTGTGAAATAACTGTCCGTTATTCGGAGTGTCCGTTATACAGAGTGAATTACATGGAATGGCCTATATTGAGGGACTGGGATTTGCAAAAATGTCCGTTAATTAGAGGTGTCCGTTATTCGGGAGTGTCCGTTAAGGGAGGTTTCACTGTATATATTCTTCTAATGAGTTTTTGACTCTTTGTACAAATAAATAAAATACTACCTCAATTTGACGGGTAAAATATATATTTTTTCTTCTTTTTGCTAAAAAACAAATAGCTTATCACATTTTTACTACATTCGAAAAGCTACGCTTAAAAAAGAGCATAGTTCAAATTATTTTGTATTTTAACCGTGCTGTTAAATGATGAACACGTGCTGCCATCTAAGTTAAAACGGTTTAAGCAGCTTGCGATAACAAATCGTAAAAATTTTCAAAAATAAAAACATTTTTCTTCAATATCTTATCTTATATATTAATCCCCTCTCATTTTAAATTTTATCAGGCTGGCCAATGACGAAAAAAAGACTTACGGTCGAAAATTCAAGTTTTCGAAATCGCTTCTTGCTGTTTCAAAACCTTGATGCTGCCTGTAGTTCTTATGCATTTTTTAAAGCAAAGTTCTAATGCAGTTTTCCATTTTTTACATCGCTTTCGGCAAAAAAAAAAAAAAAAAAATAGCGTTTGTGTGTGTTCATATTTTAATAAAGCTTAACAGCACTGGACTTAGTTGTTCGGTTTAATTGATAAGTTTTTTTCAGTAGAGCGTTCGGCTATAAACTTTCTCAACTTCGGGCAAGCTTGGGCTGTCCGACATAATATCAAATTTATATTAGTATTACGCATTACATGTGCTCATAACATACACACCTAATAAAATAAATGCAGTGGGAATGCTACTTGGTGTTTCGACTCCTTTATGCAGGCTACAGTTATCATTCGGATAAGTTGATTGTTAATCGAACTGTGTTCTTTGACTACATCCAGACCACTCAACATAATGTAAGCATAAAAAAGTATTAGATTTACCTAAAGAAATCCTTTTTGTGCAGAAAAACATTTTTATTGTATGCTAAAATGTAGATGTTTCTAATAGCAGTGTTCGACCTTTTGTACAAATGAAAAAATACTACGTCCGATTAAAACTACAAGTTTCACCTTTATTTTAGAAACCTTTAATTTTTTATTCGCGCGAATACGATATAAAGCATTAAAAGTATTATCAACTTCATTAGCAAGAAATTATTTTCTACTCCTCTGCTTTCTGCTGAAAAAAAATACATTTTGTCTACGTTCGAAAAATTACACTTAAGAACGGACTCAGTTCAACTGGTTTCGGTTTTGAATTTTAAGTGTTCGATTAAAAGAAAAACAAGTGCAGGCATTTAAGCCGTATAGGTTTAAGAAGCCTGCTATGGGAAATTGTTAAAATTTCAAAATAAAAACTCTTATTTTTTCAATCGAATTTATTACTTCTCTAGAATGTTTGTTTCAATCGCTACGTGAGATCTTCCTCATTCTTTAATCAAATTCAATGTTTTGCGAATAATTTTAAATCGTATCATGCTGGCTAATGACAAAACATAGACGCATGATCTTATTATATTTTTTTCGGCAAAAAGCTTCTTTACTGTGTTTTATTGCGCATTCCTTCAATGAATAGCATTCGAAAAGGAAGGCGCAGTTGCTAGATTTGTTGGAGTGTCGTACTGTTAATCAGAATGGCGCCAGTTCGAATCCGTGCCACTAAATATCTCTTTAACGTTTCTTTTTTTTTCATCAGATGCTCACGTGGGCCGGACCGTATTTGCCACAACCTGTTTTTTCACATGCAAAATTATTGCTTTCTCACGAGTCACTCAGCCACACTTTTAATGATATTCATATTTGCATTGAAAATACGTACAACCAAAAGGGGAGCGATGATCAAATTATCACAACGTTGTATTTAACAAAGTTTTGTTACTGATGTCTTTAAATTACATGCCTTCTCTTGTGCGCTTACTTTTTTCGGTTTTTCTTCATAATATTCTTTCTTTGAAATTTTTAAAGAGCGAAATGCCTTATGAAACGATTCGAAGTACAGTGCGGAGTTCCGCACGGGTCGACTAGTTTTGTCTTAAACGCATTACTTTAATAATCACTATTTCAATTTCCTCCCATAATTTTACGAGGAGAACCGTATAAAAAATAGAATTACTCATCTGATTACAAATCTTTGCGGTTTACAAAAACCAAAAAATTAAAAAACGCAAGCACATATTTGGAATAGAGTGAACTTAAATTGAAAGTGAACATTTGTTTTGATTGACAACGTGTGAAACAAGAGTATATGCGGTGGCAATATTCAACAAAGCGCGCGTTTTATTCATTCAAAGAATTTTGATTATGCTTTCCGATTTCCTGTCATTGAATATTTTACCCCTCAAAGCAATAATGAAATCGGACTTATCTCGGGACAGTTTCCAATGTAAAATTCTTGCGTACTTACTCCAACCAGTCCAAAAACTTGTAAGCTTTCGACGTAGAGTTTTATCTTTAACAGTCTCACTAAGAATCATTTTTATCGTGACAAAAGCAGGAAAAATGCAGAAAGTTTCCCGTGCCACACTGTAAAAATAATTCAAAAGCGTTCCTGGAAAATAATGGACGGCTAATGTGCCCAATTTCTGCCAGTAACATATCTCGCAAAAAAACAGAAACATTTTCTGCTAAAATCCAGTAACTTTCGTGAAATTATCCAAGATTTTTTCAGATGAATGCAGATAGGCGTGCATCGGAAACCTTCAGAAAAACATAGGTTTAGTTTGCAATGCTAGCATGGCACCTACTTTATTTATCAAGAAAGCTCCAAAGTATTATGCCAAAGATGGACAAAGCTAAGACATAAATGCCAGTAATTATCAAAAATCTAACACGCCTGCAATTTTCAGAGCTACGGAATCCAGAGTCTCATTCACTCTTAAATGGAATTTAGTCACTCTGGAGGGATCACAACCAAACTGAAACCGATACACTAAATATATACGTTCAGTTAGTCTTTAAACTGGTAGCTAAAAATATTTTTCACAACAGTGAGAAGTCCGCATTCGTGCAACTTGTAGCAATTCGGGAAACTTTTTGACAAATATACTTGATTTTCCCAGAAAATGGATAAAAACCTGTGGAATCCTGAAAAGTTCCGCGGAAGTTATAAGTAGCGTTTGGGAATTTTTTTTTTTTTTTACAGTGCAGATAAATAAATTAAAAAAAAAAAAAACATAGTTCTAATCTTCATGTTGATTAACCGAAACTAATTGCAAAATTAGACACACAAGAGAGAAGTATGCTGCCGTGTGCAGGTAAAGGGCGGTATCTACAAAAATGAGTTTCTGAGATATTTGAAGAAACGCGTTTTTGATTTCCCACAAATATCAATTAAATATTGAAACTTGATTTTAGGCTATTCGATATGTTTATATCGAAGTATTTTTGGGACAGTTTGTTTCAATTTGATTTTGCAATCAAAATTTTAATTAAAGCAGATACTGCCGTTTATCTGCACTTCGCAGTAGTAATTTTCATGCCCTTTTACTGGTAATCAGCAGTAACTGCACAATGTACTATTGAATGACCAATAATCACAAATTCAACATAATACGGAGTAGATGAGTAGATATGTCATTACGAAGTACATTTATTGCAATGTGAATAATATATTTTACTTTAAAAAATAAATAATACCGTGTATACACTTGACATAAATTTAATATCAATAAATGAAATGTAATTTAAAAATAAAATAAAAAGGCATATGTTTTGATTGCTTACGGCATTGTCGAAAACATATCGTTCATACGTTGTCACTTGGCAACTGGAAGATTCTTTAGGCATTTTTAAAACTACGACAAATCGCTTAATGTTCCGCACTTTGCAATAAAGCAATAAATATCCATGAAAATTTAGGCGAAAGAAATGCTTCGTGTGTTGATAATGGCTCTCATCGAACTACTAAAAGTGCAGCAGCTTAGGATATATAAAAAATTGTGAAAAATATCACAAGCATAAAAGCATTTTAACTTAAATCTACTTGAAAAGCTCGTCACTTTTTCACTGAACCAAAAAGAAGTAAAAACATTGTCTACGAAAAGTGTCAACTTATGCGAGTCACACGACATCAAGACATAATTTACCATACAGTGCAAGACTATTTGCATTTCATAGCACATGACTCGGTATATATGAAATTTTTTAAACTTGTAGAGGTTTTTTTACATTGAGGCATGAAAATATACTTTACCTTTGGCAGGATCTAGTTTTCAAGTAAATTTACTGAGCTGTTTTTATTTTTGGGGAAAAATGTTGAAAAAAATGCACTGAAATTCTCTTCCTTGAGCGACAGTATACAAGAAAATTTTAGATACAGTGAAACCTCCCTTAACGGACACTCCCGAATAACGGACACCTCTAATTAACGGACATTTTTGCAAATCCCAGTCCCTCAATATAGGCCATTCCATGTAATTCACTCTGTATAACGGACACTCCGAATAACGGACAGTTATTTCACAAAAAATTTCCCTTGCGATCGTAGCACTTCCGTTTTTTTTTCTTTTCACAGAATATCTTAGCAACTGCTTGCATTACAAAGCTTTTCATCCTCCCACAACTGATATCCCCCCCCCCCCGTCATTTCCTTATTACTGCTTGTTGGAATTAAAAGGGTGGTAATGGGCAGAGGCAGCGATTGGGGCTTAAAAGTTGGGGGGCAGAAAAAAAAGGACTAAAAAACATGGTACTTTTTGCGGGCAGCAAAAAATGAAAAAGAAAATAAAAGTCATAATTTTGTAACGGCTAGTTTTGAGAGTATTGAAGCAGATAAGTGAAAACTGATGTCAGTCTAACAATTAACGTACGTTTTTCTTAAGATTTTAATGAATTTTGTACACAATAACTATTTAAAAGTTACGATAAAAAAGAGGAAATTGTGCGCTTTTTCTAACTGGGGCTCTCAGGAGATGCAATTGATTAGACCGGCGCCGGTAGTAGTCGGCTTTATGGCGCTGTGGTTTCGTTGGGTTGTTTAATTTTTAGAGATGAAAAAGATTTGCCCATATTCAAGGTCATATTGCCAACTGTCAAGCATGCATCATGCAATAGTGATACTCGAGATAAAATAAATAAATTAACCATAAAAAGTGTGTGTGTGGGGGGGAGGGGTTGCTTCGCCGAATCGCCGCCGTTGGTAATGCAAAAAAGAGATGTCAAACTGTTTTAACTGTTTACTTTAATTGATTAAATGCTTTTTAAGACAAGAGTGTACTGTCAGTATACCTTTATTAAGAAAAAACAGATTAATTACACTTGAAGTAAAATGTAGTAAACCTTTCGCAATTGTTTCGATTGTGTTCTAAAAAGAGAACAACAACCCATTTTGAAAAAGGTAAATTAAGTAGTTCCTCCTAATAGCGGACACCTCCCAATAACGGACAAAAATTCTAGGCCCTTGACTGTCCGCTATTGGGAGGTTTCACTGTATCTTTTCCCTTATTGTCGTCTATTTTACTGTCTGGTTTTGTTACACAACATGCTTGTTTGACTTCTGCTCAAAAATAAATTACTTTTTTGACCAATGTCTTAACTTCAAATGTTGATATTTTACTGCTCTTTAAGGGAAAACGGAAAAAGTTTCAAAAATTCTCTAAATTATATTTTTTTCACTTTCCCTTTCTCTCTTTCTATTTTTTAGAAGTCACCTGCCTCAATTCTTTAATTGTCAGCGAGATACGTATCGCTCATTTGGAGAAAGAGTGCCACAATAGAAGAAATGAAATTTTACAGGAGAAGCGTTTGAAGTTGAACTCTTCATGCAATTTGCATAAAGAAAAGTGATTTCATATGCTCTCCAGTGGTTAGTACTTGAACAAAAAATCTGTCCTTATTTTCCAAAGGAGATAACGTCCTTTGAAGGCCTTTAAGCGAAAAACAAAGAAAATTAAAAATTTCATATTGTGGCACTCTTTTTCCAAACGAGCGATATATTTCGCAATCGAAAAACCAATATCTTTATGTAAGTTTCATCTTTTATCCCTCAAATGACGTTAAAAATTTACGAATAAGATTTTCCAAAATTAGCGATGTGTACTTTGAGTAGATCGTTTGATACAGATTGATTGGATGGATGCGACGCAGATTTTTCTCCGACTGAAATAAATACAGGGTATCCGAAAAGTCTCCGACACATTTTGAAAATTTGTAGAAAAGCGTCATATTGTCGAAGAAATCTGTGGTTCGCACAAGAATACTTCACACGTTTTCGAATTTTTGTATGACTCAGTAAAAAAAAAAAGCGTTATTATAAGTAGTCTCTGTACACAGTAAAAAAAAAGTTATGTGAGGTGTTTAACCATTTTATTAAATAGAAAGCAATACCTTTCAGAACGAGCAATACCTTTCATTGCCATTCGGTGACATGCACAGGGCCGCAGAGAGCCAAGGCGGGCCTCTTGTCAGTTATGTCGCCGGGCCGCCCCCCCCCCCGAAAAAAAAAGAAAAAAAAAGAAGGAAAAAAAGGAGGAAAAGAAGAAAAAAGGGCAGACGGAGAGAAAAGAAAATAGGGAAAAGATAAAAAAAAAGGGGTAAAGAAGAAAAAGGGAGGGGGGGAGAGAAAAGAGAAGAGGGAAATAAAGAAAAAGGGAGGGGGAGAGAAAAGAAAAGCGGGAAAAGAAAAAAAAATCAAAACTTCTTTCTAGAAAACAATGAACTCTATTTTAAGTGCCACAACAGTAAATACTAAAAGAGAAAATTTCACTTAATCCTTCCATTTTCACGTATTCGAAGTCCCTACCCCTCTTTTTTCTTCCTTCCTTTCTTTTTTTCTTCTGCATCGGCGTCGTCGCCCCTCTCCCCCCCCCCCCCCCCCCAAGGTCCGGGTCCCTAGTTTCCGACGAGGCTTACATGATCTCTCGTCGGGCCTAAACATGGGATAAACTTGAATACCGTTTCGATGTGGTTCGAGCGACATACGATGCCCACATTGAACTCCGGTAATGAAGATTTTAACTTCTTCTCAATCAAATGACTAAATATCTCACATGACGTTTGTGGTTTTCACTGTGACGATACAACGATTACTTATAATTACCCTTTCTTCTTTTTTTTTCTTTTTTTTACGAGGTCATAAAAAGTTTTTGAACCTGTGAAGTATTATGACGTAAACTGGGTATTTATATGACAATTTGTCGCTTTCTTTGTGAATTTTTAGAATGTGTCAAGGACTTTTCGGACTACACTGTAAAAAAATTCCGAAACGTTACTGAGTATTTCCGTGTAACGTTTCGGGATTTCAATGGTTTTTATCCATTTCCTGGAAAAATCAAGTATCATTGTCAAAAACTTTCCTGAATTGCTACAAGTTGCTCGAATACAGACTTCTCAATGTTGTGAAAAATATTTTTAGCTCCCAGTTTAAGGATTAACTGAGTATACTAATAAAGTGTATCGACCTCTGTTCGATATCCGCGCGTCCATGCTGGTTGCTCTCTAAGGGAGCGAATAAGTATGAGCTACGTTGGTTTTGCAGGAATTGCAGGCGAGTAAAATTCTAGTTACTTGCTGTAATTCTGACTTAACTTTGGCCTTGTTCCCGTTACTGCTTAGGAAACTTCCATAATAAATCAAGAAGGTGCCAAGCTATTATATTATACCTACTTAAATTTACTCCACAGTTCCAGAAACACGACTGGCATCATATGGGAAGACTTCTGAAATTTTCAGGAAGGTTACCGAGTTTTAGCGGAAAACATTCCGAGTTTTTGTAAGGTATCTTATTGGTAGGAATTAGACTCTTCAGCTGCCCATTACTTTCCAGGAACGTTTCTGAATCATTTTTAAAGTGTATATCTCAGCCGGTTGATTGAAAACAATTCGATAAATACACTGGTGGACAAAATTAAGAGATGGAAGGTATTTTCTCAAATATATCGAGAAATACTGGATAAAAATAAATGAAATTTGGTATGAATATTACTTATAGTATGACAATAATATGTGCAAAGCAAAAATTAAAAGTTCCATTCATTGGCAAGAGTTACTGCCAACCGTAGAATGTGTGAAACTTCATGATGAAAGATGGCAATGAAAGTGAGGCTTGTATGGTCTGTGGCCACCTCTAGTATAATGTGTGGTCACTTCTGACAGATGGACAGTTTGCACAACGAATATGCAAGCTGTTAATAAGAGAGTTAAGGAGTGCTTGTGGCAGAACCTCCCACTCTTCCACCAGTGCAGTTTTTAACTCCGGAATGGTTTTGGGTGAAGGTTGGCGTATCGAATTGGCCCTCTTAAGAGCATCCCAAGCATGGTCAATGGGGTTGAGGTCAGGATATCTGGCTGAACAATCCATTCGATGAATATCTTCGCTTTCCTGACACTTTTCAATCAAGACAGCCCTATGTGGTCGAGCAATATCGTCCATAAAAACGAATTCAGGATCAACAGCAAACCCGAAAAGACGCACATAGGGTTGTTGGATCTCCTACCTGTACGTCTGGGCATTCACGACACCAGTATCAAACACATGGAGATGTGTGCCGGTATCTTGTATGATCACTATCCAAACCATCACTCCTCCACCAGCATAATGGTCCCTTTTCATTATGTACTGGGATGGTATCGAGTCCCTAGTTCCCTCCATATAAATATTCACCGAGAATCCGGTTGTACACTGAATCTGGACTCTTCTGTGATAAGCACATTAGCCCATTGGAGCTCTGTCCAGTGTTGGTGCTGGCTGTGCCATTGTACAAGCTCTCTTTTGTGGGAGTGAGTAAGTGGGATGCAAATGGCGGGCTTTCTGGCATACAACCCTCTTTCACCGAGCCTCATGGCAACTGTCTTCCTTGAAAGAAATGTTCCTGTGGCAGCAGCGAGGTACTCAGACAGTTGTGTCGCTGTAGACGTCCTCTGGTGATTGGCTATAAGTAACAAATACCGTTCTTTATTGGGCGTTATTGCTCTCAAACGACTTTGTCCTGGTCTTCTGGTAATTGTTCCACTGTTTTTAAACTGACTTCACAAATTCGAAATAACCCTAGGAGTTACACCCAATTTCCTAGGAACCTGAGCTTGGGACTGTTCTGCTTCAAGTCTACCCACAATTTTCCACCTCATACCTTCGTCTAAACGATAATGTTCACTCATTTCACCTAAAAATGAACAAAAAACAACAAGATAATTCAAGAAACACAATACAAATCGCACTGTGTTGTTGAATGGAATAAGCTGAGCAGCTGGCTGCAGACTTTTATACCTCCTGCCGCCTTAACGAAGGCCCGCAAGAATACGTAAACTCATTTCAGCGACACTAGCACCATAGTGCCATGGTATGGCAAGCAACTGTCCAAGTTTTACGTCATGTTTTCATAGAAATATGTGAAATTGTTTTCCATCTCTTAATTTTGTCTACCAGTGTATTATAAAAACTAAATCTTACGTTTATGTATTTTTAATTCTTATGGAACATTACCTAATTTAATTAACCTTTCATTTTTTTACAGTGGTTTTGCAATTAAAAAATTATAATTAGTAAAAAGTTTCACTTTTTTTTAATTCTGGGGTAATTGCACTGATTACGTAATAAAGATCAGTTACACTCTTTGAAAAAATCCACTTACACTGCCACCACGAGATTAGGTAACCTCTGTTGGTTTCCCTCCAATGACACATATCAAATCTTCAAAAATTTCCACCGATCACATTTCTCAGTACTACGTCTCATCTTTTTGGGGAAAAATTTCATCCCAATGAATAATTCACTTTCGGTTCTCAGTGACTTGTCCTCTTGAAAACGTTTAGAGACACTGCCCAGCATACTAAACTTTCCTTTAGCTATACATAACCGCAAGCAGCCAATCTGTAACTAGATTTAAATCTTGCTCTAGGTGGACTTTTAAAAGATTTAAGACCAAGAATTACTTGATTACGTAGTTTATACTTTTCTATGAATTGTACCCGCTGCTATTATGTAGACATCAGATTCTCAACCACAGGTCCGTGGACAAACATGATCAGTCCATGGAGATTTTTATCGTTATTATTATTTGTTAAAAAGTTTTCCTTACTTAAAAAATAATGATAAAGGAATTTTGAAGATTAATTATCGATTTATTTACTTATTTATTCTTTCACGTAACTAAGTTATAAGATCTCACTCGAACCCATAAGTTTGTTTTTGAAAGTTGTAACATATGGGTGTGACTGTATTTTTTTAAAGTTAAATTTAATTTTGTGACTATTTTAAAGACTTTTTTTTGGGATTTCTCAAAGGTTTATTCCCCCCTTCCCCAGAAACGCTACTATAACGACGATACTTGCTACGAACTCCCTTATATCAATCTTTGTGAAGTAACTGGCAGTTCGGACAGGCTCTGAAAACATCAAACTTTATGCAGTATACCTTTCACTTTTGATAGTCTCGGTGCACATCAATCATTGTGAAGTACCTTACAGTTCTGATAGTCTCTGAATTTATCAATCATTGTCAAGTGCTGTACAGTTTTGATAGTCTCTGAAAATACAAATCATTGTGGAGTACTTTAAAGTTCTGATAGTCTCGGAATATATAAATCATTGTGAAGTATCTTACAGTTGTGATAGTCTTTGAATAAATAAGTCATTGACAAGTAACTTGCAGTTCTGATAGTTTCGGAATTTATCAATCATTGTCAAATACCGTACAGTTTTTTTAGATCATGTATATATATATATCAATTGTTGTGAAGTACCTAAAAGTTTTGTTAGTTTCTGAATGTATCAGTCATTGTGCGGTACCTTGCATCTCTGATGATCTCTGAATCAATTAATCATTGTGAAGTACCTTACAGTGCTGATAGTATCTGAAAATATTAATCATTGTGCAGTACCTTACAGTTCTGATAGTGATAGTCTCTGAATCTATCAATCATTGTGAAGTATCTTACAGTTTTGATAGTATCTGAATCTATAGTCCATTGTCAAATACCTTACAGTTCTGATAGTCTCTGAATGTATCAATCATTTCTAAGTACCGTACAGTTCTGATAGTCTCTGAAAGTCATTGCAATTAAACAAGTTACTGCTTCCTTCCAAAAAAGTCAATTGCATCAATTATTATGATATACGCATCATTTGATAAATTTAATGACAGCAACACAATTAGATAGATTATATTACTTGAAAACTTTATTTCGTAACTTTAGAGCCTAATGGTTTAAAGTTGCACCTGTTTCAAGCTACTGGAAACACAGAAAATGGTACAAACACCCTTCGGCGAACTTCAGACGTCCCTATGCAATGAATAGATTGCTCTTCCCAGAAAATCTATTGGTTTTCAACATAATTATATGTGTGACACCTTTTAGAATTTAGTTGCATGCACACATGCTGAGTGATTTCTTTCATAGAACCACTTAGAGCAATATTATTTCCTTCTCTTCTAATTGTAGAATGGGCACTACAGCACGCTATTCTGTGTCTAATATCAATAACCAGTTTTGACACTTTTGAAAATGTTTTTGTTCTGAGACGGGAAGTTATGAATATCGAAATAATGCTAGCTATATTTTTGTACAAAACTATGTCGTATACCAATTTCCAGAAACTTTATAATCTAAGTATTTTTCCAATGAATTCTGTAAATTACGAAATGCATTTTGTTGTCAACAGCGATGTTTCACGAACGTGATCGCTAAAAAGAATGTAAATAAATAAGTAACTAATAAACAAAAAGTACACCCTAGATTCACAATATAAAAAGAAAATATCGCCAAACGCACTATGGGGAAATAACATCGCAAAACTAATGCCGAAGCTAAAATTTTAGTAACGGCTTTCTAATTTTTAGTTTACACAATAAGTTGCAACACTATGAACAGCTAATAATTCTAAAATTAATTTTTAGAACTTGCTTTGTCGTAATACCCAGTGCATCATATTATATGGCTTATAAAAATTGTGTGATGTAATTAAATAAAAAATTCTTCTTTCAAAGAATTTGGAAACTTAATCTCTAAATTTGGAACCTGAAGATTTTCACTACTTTTTACCTAAAGATCAGCACATTAAAGGGTGTATTTCATGACCAATCAACAAAGCAGATTCGAATAAGTATTCGCAGTTGCCTCATCGCCAATGGTTCACAGAAGGTGGTGCATACCCCCTTATTGTGTTTGAGAAAATCTGCAAAGTGCTATGGGGGGGGGGGATCCTGTTTTGCGAAGCTGTAAAGGGATGTGCTGTTTCACTAGATTTTTTCAGGCTTGAATTCACACTGTCTTTGTTAAAATAGTTGGTTTTAGACCACATTTCTCATTTGTTCAAAGTGACCCTAAGTAGAAAAAAAATTTGAGGCAGATTTATCATTCATTTTAATTGTTCTATAGCTAATAATTCTTGATTTTTGAAAAATATGCAACACAGTAAAACTTCGTCAATCCGACCTCCGTTTACGCGGATCAAATTTGTAAAATTTTAAAGAAGTTTTTTCACACAAATAATAAATTTAAGTTGTGGGAGCTCTAAATGCGACAAACATTAGTTTTTTTTTTTTTGATTAACTTATCAACTCCTGCACAGATTGCGTAATGAATTATAGAAACCTAACCAAACGTCATGGCATATTTGGAGCGTCAGACTCCAACATTACGCCAGTTAAACTTTTCATGATAGTGTTTGATTGAATAATATAAATGATAAAGTGTAAATTGTGCGAAACAATCCTATGTAATTTTGTTCGAAAGCATAATTTTGGGCAGTAATAAAAGGTGCATCTGCTTAGTTAGGAAATTGTTTAGCTTATTTTCTATACTACTCGAATTATCTGCATTTCCGTTTATTCGGATTGCATTTGGTACTATTTACTCCGGATAAACGAGGATCTACTGCACTTCGTAAATTGTTTTGCTTATTTTCTATACTACACAGATTATCCGCATTTTCGTTTATCCAGATTGCTTTGGGTCCCAGTTAGTTCGGATAAACCAGCTTCTACCGTACTTCGCGAATTGTTTTGCTTATTTTCTATACTGCTCGAATCATCCGCATTTTCGTTTATCCGTATTGCCTTTGGTCGCAGCTAGTCCAGTTTAACGAAGTTCTACTGGTTCTACTGTACTTCGTAAATTGTTTGGTTTATTTTCTATACTACCCCGATTATCTGCATTTTCGATTATCAGGATTGCCTTTTGTCCCAGTTAGTTCGGATAAACGAGATTCTACTGTTTTCTAGGATTTTTTCTTGAGTTTCGTTTCATGACAGTAGTTGAAACGACCTTTTAAAAATAGAAATGGGGCAGTTCTCCGTAAAGGTAGATAAACTTTGAATCAAAAGTTACCCTAAGTGAGTAAAGTAATTAAGAGTGATTTAGATAACTCTGGGATGACTCACGTAGCATGTAACTATAAGGCTTATCAGTTAATTATACGAAGATAACAAATCATAAATGTAAGGAGATAGAATAGCAAATTAAAAGAAAGAAAAATCTTCCATTGGCAATTTAAGGTTCGAATTAACCTAGCTAATATTTGGAGTTAAAGGATTCATGTTTGATAATGAAATCTAATATTCCATAGCTGACGAAGATAAATTGATATTGGTATGAAAAAGCAGCTTTTTGAAGGCAAAGCATACGTCATGATAATCTCTTGATGATTCAAATCATTTTTGCAACTATTGGACGGATCAGTTAACAAAGCATTTGAAGATAACAAGCCAGGAATGTATGGCAATTGAAGGCAAATGTAGAAAGAAAGAAAAGAACTTCGACTGGCAGAGTGAGGCCTGAATTCCTGGAACTAATGTTCGGAGTTAGGATCAGGACAATTCATAATCAAATCTGGTATTTGATAGCTTCGGATGATATCTTGATCGTGGTCTGAAGAAGCAACTTTTTGAAGGTAAAGCAGACCAGTGGATGACTCGTATCAGTTTGCAACCCTTACACGTATCAGTAAACAAAACATTTGAAGATAACAAGTCACGGATGTATGGACATTGATGGTGAGTATAAAAAGAAAGAAAAGAACTTCGACTGGCAGGAAGCAACTTTTTGAAGGTAAAGCAGATCAGTGGATGACTCATATCAGTTTGCAACCCTTATACGTATCAGTTAACAAAACATTTAAAGATAACAAATCACGGATGTATGGAGATTGATGGTGAGTATAAAAAAAAGAAATGACTTCGACTGGCATAGTAAAGCACGAATTCCTGGAACTAATATTCGAAGTTAGGGATCCGGGCTATACGAGGATCCAGGCACAACGAAATCTGGCATTCGATAGCTTCCGATGATATCTTAATGATGGTCTCAGAAATTAACTTTTTAAAGGCAAAACAGATTGTAATCCTTGGAGACGTATTAGTTAAAAAACAATTTAAAAAAAACCCAGCAGAAGTTGTATAGTTAGGCTTTTATAACAAAACGCATGGTCTTGAACGAGTGCATTTAAAATTGAGAAAAAAGAAGAGGGGGGGGATTTATTGGAACAAAGTCAATAGCCGTTATTTGGAAAGATCTAATTTCTTTTAACAATTGGACCCATTTAGTTTTTCTCATATCGATTGTTACTTATCCTTGCCAGACTATAGAGTCTAATTTAATTTCAAAAATGAATAGTAAGTTTTATTCTTCACAACTTGACTACAAAGGGAAAAAAACAACGAGTTGAGCAATAACTTGAATTGAAAGGAATAACTCACCCTCCTTGTAGTCAGAATTTGCCTTCTGGGGAGGAGAGGGAGGTGTTCATTACACTTCTTACCAGAAGATAAACTGCTGCATTTGGATTGGCGAAATGTGTCAAATCAATTGTTTTGAGCAGGTTTGATTCAAAAATTCAATTCGCCCTTCACTGCCCCCTCCTCCCACCCCCTCTTCTTATAGAAGTGGAAGAGCAAAAAAAAAAAAAAATCCCCACGATATTGTTTTTAATAACATAGCAAGTTCAAGCCACAAGCCACAAACATGTTTACAATTTTCGTCCACAACGATTAAACAACACTGCGGCCATTAAAAATGAGTTAGCTAGTCCTCAGCTCCTACCTCGAGGAAAGACAGCATTTAAGACGAAAAGAAAAAGATAAAGAGAAAATTTTCTTTCGAATCAGCAGACGAAATGAGTTCTGGGGATTCCACCGATTCTGGTATTCCCCCGATTTGCGTGAGAAGGGCCGTCTGACCCCGACTCTTCCGTGACGTCACCCACTTATTTCTTGTTCCTATAAAGACTCGAATTCCGCTCTGGGCACAACAGTGTCCAAAAAAACATCTTTTCGATTCATCTTTCGCTGGGATGGTTCTTGGGTGGTTCTTCGTCACCGAGTTAATCTGCTTTGCGGTTCGAACGCATGGAATTCCAATGGGCGCTCGCTACGCCCCAGCGCCCCCTGGAATGCGACCGCCCTGTGCTGCAAAGAGAGCGACTTTTTGCGAAGAAGTGGACAAATATCCCACGTATGTGTAATTTTTTTTATTTTGCTTATTTATTTATTTATTTATTTTTTTTGTTTTTAATTTGAATGGATTTTGAATTACAGTAAACTCCCGATCAATCGCGATCGGATAATCCGCGAGTCAATTAACAATCAGGAACATGTATTTTCGCAGTAAAAAGCAAATACCATTGGCTGTTTTAATTTTTTTTTTTTTTTTTTGCCGAAAATATGTAAATTTAATCTCAATTGTTTTTGTTTTATTTATTTATTGTGTTTTTTTTTTCATCGCACATACATTTGTTCTTTACTGTGGTTCAAAAAAAAAAAAAAAAAAACTTTTTCAGCTTTAGTCCAGGACATCCCCTATTTTTTTAGACTTACTAATAGTATTATGCTGTAAAAGTTTTAGCTTCTTACTAAAATTTTAAGAGGGTGCTCAACGACCGCTTAATTTAACATTAGCAGGAGCATAGAAAAAACGCCACAAATTTAGATATATTTAATTTCATCGGCTGGTTTTTTTTTTTTTTGTAAATAATTATTTTATTGCTGTGTATGCATGCATATTACTAGTGTATATTATAATATGTAGCATTGTTTTTTTTAGTTCATTGTATTTTTTTTCAACCCCCCTCCCAATACTTATGAAGTTTAGGGGAGAGGGTTGAACACTCTTCCAGTTGAAATTGGAAACTAAAATTCTTCTAGTACATGTCTCAAAATAGTGAGGGATGTGCTGTTATCTAGGATAAACCTTTTTCTTCAACATGTATTTTTGAGCCACCCTACAGTATTTATTGAGTTCTGTTGTGCAAAAATACAAACATTTTTATTGTTTACATTTTCACTGTTTGAAGAAAGTATTATGCTTCAATACAGTTAAGTTATTGAGGAAGGGCAATTTTTTCCTTATTTGTCCCTTATTTTAGCCTTTTTGCGGTCTATCCGCGATTTTCATTATCCGCGGATAATCGATTCATTATCAGCCACCCGATTCCGCGGATAATCCGGAGTTTACGGTAACGCAAGTTATTTATTATTCATCAGAAAATAGTCGAGTAGGATAACAGTACAGTAATATAATTTCACAGAACTTTTTTGATAAATGTCCCATACACAGCACTAAATCTCGAAATATTTATATTTTTTCCACTATTAAAATACGAATGAGAGTTAAAAATCAATGAAAACTTTGCGACCTGTGTGTTTTACAGCGAAAAAAATATAAATATTTCGAAATGTACGATCTGTATCTGTTATTTACCTGCCCAGAGCAGTGCAACACAGCTAAGCTCTCTCGAGCTCCTATGGAAATTAAACCCTGCTTTAACTGTTATTTGGTCATCATAGAGTGCTCGGCTGTTAAATATTCCGTACATCTCGAAATATTAATATTTTTTCCACTATAAGAATACAAATGATAGTTAAAAATGGTAGAAAACTTTGCCACCTGTGTTTTTTACAGTGAAAAAAAATAGTTCGAGTTGCAATGGTGCCCCCCCCCCCAGTCATGACGCAGATTGTGCCATTGAAATTTGTAGAGGGTGTATTGAGGGGTATTTTTCTCATTTTTTGAGGGGGGGGGTCTTCACGATATTTAGGGGGTGCCCTTGGTGTTAAGGGGGGGGGGTCGATACTCCTGGAGATGTACGGAATACTTAACAGCTAAGTACTTTGGGACGACCAAAATACAGTTAAAGCAGGGATCAATTTCTATGGGAGCTCGAGAGAGCTCACCGCACTGGGCAAGCAAATGACAGATCGTACATTTATTCCGTTTTCTTTTGTTAAATATTTTTGTCATGTATGTTACTCCCGTTTGACTGTACAGACACACTTACTTGGTTTCCGCTAAAATAGAGATTTATATTTTCTAACACAAGTGGTTAAATTTCAATTTTGATGTTTTATTGATGTTGTGAGATTAAAAGCTTGTTTCTTTAAATAATTCTTAAAACTGATTTTTTGTAGATACTGATATATGCTTGCGCACGGAAGTACCTTAGGCAGTTTTACGGCAGTGTACTTGTTTTTAGAGCTCTTTTTTTGGCAATTTCTTTCGGATTGGATATTCTTTGTACCGGTTCCTATTTCTGTATATTTTTGGAATGTAACGTTAAACGCTGAGATACGACAAAAATAGATGCTTGTACTTCGTATATAATAGCTAATTTTCACGTATTTCTTTGCATGACAAGTACTTCATTGAATTCATAATGAATATGTGTTTAATTTTCATTTGGTTTGGAGTAAAATAAAAAAATTGTTTTTTCTGCAACTATTTTTTTTAAACGGGTGTTTTGTTTAATACAATAATTTCGCACATGTCTTACTACACATTTAATTTATTTGTTGATAATTGTTTCATGTGCTATAGTATGACTTTTAAGGGGTCTAAGGACCTTTAACCTTCAAAATTTTCGAATTTCTGGAAAAAATATATGTTATGCATATTTTAATTCTGAACAATTTGGTACCTTATTTATTACCATACGCCAAAAACTTTTCAAGTTATCGTAAAAATGTGTAAACTTTCCCCATAGAGATTTATGTTAACAGCAGCTGTTTAGGCCTTTTTTTCTCAGGTGCCGGTTTCTTCGGTTTTCTCGTTTTGCGCGCATGATATCTCAGAAAGTTTCTTCTATATTTCCGTAAAACTTTTAATGTATGTTTATCTGGTTTATATTTATAACCTGAACCTAAGTTTAGTTATTTTTTAAAAAATTATTTATTTATTCTTTTGAAATTTTATAAGTTAATATCGAAAATTTCCAAAATTTTGGGCAAAAATGTATTTTTTTAAATATTAACTTTTATTTTTAGTTAAAATTTAGGTTCATATCATAAATATAAACTAGACGAATATGCATGAAAAGTTTTACGGAAATATATAAGAAACTTTCTGAGATATCATGCGCGCAAAACGAGAAAACCGAAGAAACCGGCACCTGAGAAAAAGAGGCCTAAACAGCTGCTGTTAACATAAATCTCTATAGGGAAAGTTTACGCATTTTTACGATAACTTGAAAAGTTTTTGGCGTACGGTAATAAATAAGGTATCAAATTGTTCAGAATTAATTTATGCATAACATATATTTTTCCAGAAAATCGAAAATTTTAAAGGTTAAAGGTCCTTAGACCCCTTAAAATTCTACTTTTTCGTGGACTCTTGTTACTTTCTAACTCCTCCTTGTCATCGATTTTCACAATTTCACGAACCAGATACCCCTTAAAACGTGACATCATTTGTGAACAGCCCCTAAGTGAAATCTTTCTTGAAAGATGGTAACAAAACAAAGAACGCGATCTGACAGGAGGTGGTTTGGAATGTGCAAATTTGAAGTGCAACTCTACCGTTCGAAGGTCAATAACACCACGGCAAAGGAACATATTACTGTTCCTTTGTTGGTGACCACATTTTTATTATAATTCAAATTAAAACCTTGTTTTTATGGCGGTTTGATGAGCGTTTAAGGTCAAGCGTGATATTTTTAAGGCCAGTGTCGAAACTACAACGCCGTAAAGAAAACCAGTTTTAATTTTACGCTTCATTCCCTGGAAATTTCTTCGTCTAAGTTGTAAACTTATTACTTTCCACTCATTGAAACACTTAATACTGGTATTTGCAAGGCCCTTTCGGCCTTCAGATTCAGAGCAAATTAAATTGTAAGTATTACACGGAATTGCTAATGAACCTCCGTTGCGTTTTAAATATTGCATGCTTTAAGTATCTCACAAATAGTTATCGTGTATCAACAATCATACATTTACACATCATACGCTACCACGGGCATCAGTTCACGTCATTTCAAATACTACTCCTGGTTGTTCCCTGACGTGAATACACGTCATTTCAAATACTACTCCTGGTTGTTCCCTGACGTGAATACACGTCATTTCAAATACTACTCCTGGTTGTTCCCTGACGTGAATACACGTCATTTCAAATACTACTCCTGGTTGTTCCCTGACGTGAACACACGTCATTTCAAATCCTAATTCTGGTTGTTCCCGGACGTGACTTCACGTCATTTCAAATTTTGTGTTATAGGTTGGACTCTGTTTACAGAAGCAACAGTTAAAGCGCATCAGGGAATCAGGGTGTGACTTATCACAGCGCGCTCCACTACTGACAGTAATTTCAACTAATGACAACAAGCCCAATTATAAATTTAACATCATATATTTTAAGAAGATGGAAAGGAAAATGGATTTATTTTACACATCCCTTTAGAGTTATTAGCGGTTTTTTTTTTTTTAAATCTTTTGAATAGAATATTTTTTGGGCTTCCTTGTATTTTTCCGAACACTTCCTGAAACATTATTTATAATTAAATGCTCCTTTTATGGTAAAATCCACTCTCGGTAAATTGAAATACCAAAGGACCGCCTAAAACCTTCGAATTATTTGTAGTTCGAGGCATGGAAAGTTTCCACAGTCTTTTTTCTGCAACTTTTCAAATAAATTCGCAAATATAAACTCGAAACAAATCTTGCACAGTTATAATTTTTACATCATTCAGAAACCTGAAATATTTGGAGTGAAATTAAATCCTGCGTAGATTCGAACTAAGTTAATTTAAAACAGAAGTTTCAATTGTTGCTATCAGAAGCAGATATCAAAACGTAGCAGAACTCAAAGGCTTCATTTTTTTTTTTTTTGAGCAATCACGATTGCTTATTGCTTTTATTTGACCGTCCTTGATGTCCGGTTCCTTTTTCAGAATAGACCAGGGGCCTCTGCAGCACCGCCGTTCACCGGAGGACGGAGCTGCTCCTGTGACCCTAGTCTCCACTAGCAGCACTGTCCACCGGAATCCCCTTCTCCTAGGCGGTGGCGTCCATATCCTGCATACACACACACACCTACATACACACACGTCTACACACAAACAAGTCCTTACACACATACACACACGTAACCGCCCAGGAGGAGGGGCAGACTTGGAAGGACATCACCGTTTCTAGAAACAATAGCCTCCAATGAGTAAGGTCCTGTCGCAATTCGTGATTGCGAAAAACATAATTCGAATTCAAAGTGTCAGAATTCAAATTACACACACACACACACACACACACACACACACACACACACACACACACACATATATATATATATATATATATATATATATATATATATATATATATATATATATATATATATATATATATATATATATATATATATTTTTTTTTTTTTTTTTGGGGGGGGGGGGGCTGGCGAGTTTGGCATTGCGGGTTAGTGTTGCTTGTATTACTTTTTGTTACTCCTTCCTTCACCAGATCTGCAGTTACAAATGCGCCAAGTGTTCAATCGCCGAGATATAGTGCACATTCACGAGCAATGTTTTGCAAGACTGTATTTAGTCAATTTTTAATACTTTGAAAAATATGCCACTTTTCGGCAGTACTTTCTCAAATACAGATAAGGTGAAAGCAATGCACAGAAAAGTTTGAAAGTTAAGGATAAAACGTAAGTTTTAGCCTGTACTTTTCAAAGATAATTGTTAGACGAAAGTTTTACGGAATGCATGCTAGTTGCAGGGATTGCAAATCAGTGATTTTTTTTTCCTTCTCCTTTTTAGCTTTCTTTTTCTTTTTGTTTACTAGTTTTTTTTTTTTTTTGTATTTGGTCAATAGATTAATGATTTATTTAGATTATAGTCTTGAATTGATTTGTACAGTTCTTATTAACAGCAGTCAACCCTGTTCTGAAATCAAATGTAACAATCGCGTAAGCTGCTTGAGTTATAACTAGTTCAATTATGGAAAATCATGTCATTAGTAGAATATCTAAATTTTTCACTGTTTAACTGAAACATGTCTTAAATATATTTCTTATTAAAAAAATATTTCTGCTTAAAACTTTACCATCAGTCGAGGTCGTAGTTTATCAGCCCTATAATACACAAAGAGTCGTTTCTGAAACTATTAATTCACTGCTTAATATTGTATTTTAAAACCTCTTCGTTTTGCAAGGGAAGCGTTCAGATTAGTGAAATTTTAATTAGATATAAAAGAAGACATTAACTGACATTTTCAATAGACGAATCTTCAACTTGTGTGATTACACTAGTCTACCAAAAAAAAAACTTTTTTTTTTCTGTTACATGGAAAAAAAAAACCTGATCTTAGTGTAAAATGATGCGCTGAGTTCAAATATGCAAACGGTTTTTCTCCATCACCCAGAATTTTTTTGTAACACGAGACAGAAGTTTGAAAGAAATGTGCATATTCACACATGCAGGACTAATACTAAAATGATGATCAAAAACTTAGCTATTGTTCTTTTCTTTCTATAGTTGGCATCAAGAACATCCCTTTTAAACGTCCAGCCTTAATCAGCAAAAATTTATTCACTTGAACAATGGGGGCCTTAAAAGGTGCCCTTTTTCAGCTATACTTTAATAATACTTAAAATAAGTATTCAAATTCAGCACCAGTGTTATAAAATCTCAATAAAGTTTTAAAAAAACCCTAACTTAATATAAAAGGCCAGTAGAATAACAGATCCAGTCTTTCAGTCTTCTTTTTCCTTTAAATTCCTCTTGCCATTGCCATCTCATTCGCATAGGAGAAAACAGCATTGCATTAAATAATATTTAGCAGTTAATAAAATTTGTTTAATTTAATTTTGGCCAGAAATAAGTGTCCTATAATATGTGTTATACTAAATTTCATCTAATAAAAAGGACTTACAAATCTCCATGTGTTTTCTTCATTTCGACTGATTATGCTAGTAATACCGAAGGCAACGTTTTTTAATCATGCTTTTGAAGTAGTTTTTAATAAAGTAATACCAAGTCTCATCTGTTTGATAGTAAAATACAAACATATCCATTACAGAGTCAATATAATTACAGTATACTAAAGCATTCTTTTCCTTAGAGTAAAATCTATGAATTCTTTATGTTTGCTTTCAAATATAAAATTACAGAAAATTATTCTATTCAGATAGCGTATACCACGAAAAGGGGTTGCCATTAAGACTTACTACCATGTTACCACTGCAGTGCCAGCACACCTCACTATCTATCTCCGCACTACTTATCTTTATGATAAGATTTTTATTGTTAGTTATGAATTTTTATCATTACGTAATATAGGAAAAACACGGAAAAAATAAATCACTTAAAACCTATGATTACACAAAACTGTGGGTGAAGGGAAAATTCTGATTGAATATTTGAAATCAGCGTCAAAAATTACCATAGAAAAATCATAAATGTTTCATTTAACAAAATCTTTGTTTCCCAGTCGATTTGTTTTATCATAACGTGGTATAGGAAAATATAGGAAAAATAAATAACTTAAAACCTATAATTACACAAAAACTGGGTGATGGAAACATTCTAAGTGGGTATTTGAAATTACCTTCAAAAATTACCCTAGAAACACTAAGTAACGAAACCTTTGTTTACCAGTGTTATTACTCTTTTACCATACTTGTTGTGTCTTCGCCGTTTATGCAGTAACTAATTTTCTGAGCTTTCGATGCTTTTAATTGAAGCTCAGAAACTATATTTTTCTTTACGTTTCACTTAAGTTTCGTTACTTAAGTTTCGTCACTTAAGTTTTTGTTTCCTTACGTTTCACTAAAAGCACTGATAGTGATGAAAACATCGCTATCAGTGCTTTTAGTTGTCTCAGCGAGTGTTTTATTTCCTCTAAATAGGTATAATCTACTTTTATTTTATTGAAATGAAATATGTCCCAAATGAGTAGTTTTTATATAACTGTTTGAGCAATTTCAGAGTAAATGTCACTGAGTGCATAAAATCATTAAAATTTAAACTTTGAAATCAAATAATATGAACATTATGAGTAACTTAAAAAAACATGTGTTCGCAATATTTTCCTAGCAGTATATCGAGAAAATCGTGTCATCACACCCCGTTTTGATGTGCAAATACGCTTGAACAACAATTAGTTTTTTAAGCTCTAAAAAGAGGAAAAGAAAAACAAATGGTTTGTTTATTCTAATTTTACAACAGCCTTTTCAAAGAATGGGTGGGTACAGAATTCAACTTTGATTAATTAGGTTTTTACGACGCTAAACACTTCTTTCTTGCTTAAACATTCAGGTAATTGGCTTTTTTTTTTTTTTTTTTTTTTTTTTTTTTTTAGAAAAGCGAGAGAGTGAAAGAAAGAGAAAGAGAGAATGAACTAAATTCATTCATTAAAAATTAGGCGGATATTGTTCTACATTTTGAATTACATGATATTTAAAACTTTTGAGCGACACATGGAAAAATGCATAGACAGGATGGTGTATGGAAGTGGAGCCCAACCTACGGCCCGTTGGCCACATGCGGCCCGCGAAGCAGACACCTGTGGCCCGTTGTTTTGCTCAGTGTTTGTTATAAATGGAAAAGCACGTTTAGTCATAATGTCACAAAATGGGAGCCAAATATTCAGAAATTTGCTTAAAAACATTAAGTAATGATAACAGCAATTCTTAGTTTGTAATTTTTCTCCCTTTTAACATATTTTCACATGTTATTTGAAAAAAGTTTGAACATTAAAATATATAAGTAAGTCAAATATAAGAATTTGAAATTTTGCATTTGTCTTGATTTTTGAGAATCATTTGAATATGAGTTGCGGCCCTTGAGTAACAAAAGGATGTGCACCACTGCTGTGCGGAGTTGCTCAAGGAGTAGGCGTGTCACTTCTTCGATAGTTTTTCTTATCTTTCTTTCCTTTCTTTTCTTTTTTTTGACATCTATTTCATCTTTCTGTTCCTTTCAGAAAAGTAAAAAGTTTTTTTTTTTAATATTCCTATTTATAACCTGTGTCACTTGATGATGAATATCAGAAAAAAAAAATATAATTTGCACTTTGCGCAATTACAAGAGTCTAAACTCTAAAATAATCAGCTTTTTAACATTTGAAGTTCTTTAGAATATTTTTATAAGCCAAGCAGAGTATGAATCGAAACGCAAAAATGCTGTTTTCTAAAACATTTCGAAATCTATAGTGGCGGAAAGAGTTCATTGACGCAGTCTATTCCGAGATAAACTTTTTTTACTCTTTAAACTCTATAGTTTTTTTGTTTAATTTGCGATCGTTCATTAAATCAGCAGCTCAATCCGATTTTTTTTTCAATGTGAAATAATATTTGTTTCAAAACTGTTCTGTTTATTAACTAGCTAGGATTGGCAACGGGGTAATCCCCTTCCCCTACAAAAATCATGTGCTCTTGATTAGAAGAAATCTAGAAGCGTTATACATCTAGTTCTCAAAAAAGAACTAAATAATCTATTTTGTCTTCGAAAAAAAGTTATTCTCAAGTCAAAGGAAGCTCAAGGACGAGTGCATATTCAGTCAAAACCAACTTCAAAAAAAAAAAAAAAAAAAAAAAAAAAAAAAACACAATCTTTTCAATAGACAACTCCAGAGCTCGAATACGCTATCTTGCGGTGATTAACAATTTTAAAGAAAAAGGTAAAACATTCCATTCCACGTGTTTTATTTGGGGTAAATTACAGGCTTCAGACAGTTTGTGATGGAATGTAATTTCAGAAGAATAGAAAAGAAAGCTTCCCACAAACACGATGAAAAATTACTGTCATTCACTAAGCGTCAAAGCAAGTTAGAAGTTACGGCATTTGTTTGTTTTACCTTTTTCATCCGCCATTAGAAAGTGGTTGCAGCGCCCCCTATAGTTTATCGGAGTTGCGAATACCTTTTCACACATCAATATCATCTTACAAAAATTACACGACTGAAAATTATTACTCTTCAACTCATAAACAATCTCGGCGGGTTTCTTCGGTGAAAATTGAAGCAAGACTCCTCTCGTGCTTGAAAATTTTTTTCTTGCCTCCAATTATCCTTCATATTTCTTATCACAACTCCCAAATTAAAGTGACATGTTTTCGTGTTCTGCGGAAAAACCAAAGTGGAAAAATGGCGATTGTGCGAGACTTGAAGTGAAGAGAGTCCCATATTTTAACTGTGCCTGTCCTCGTTACAGTTCACAGACGCCCGGCTGGGGAAAACCAAAACATCGTGGAATATTCTCCGAGAGATGGAAACTCCTTTCAGTTCCAGTGTGCGCTACGAAATAAGTATTTTAAATTACAACTCAGAATGTGGGAAACATTTCTCTTAATTTATATCGGGAAGCGTTATGATGTCTTTCACAACTTGTTGATTTTATGAGCCTGCTTGGCAGTTTATTCGAATTGAAATTCAAATCAGGGAGAAATTTCTTCTTAATGTGATAGGTCTACAGCTGATTCCGCATTTTCATATTGCTCTGGTGCGCAAAGTTTCTCGAATGCATTTTCAATATATTTCGAAACAGAACGCTTGAATAGGAGGTTCTTTACGTGTAAAGTGCTCTATTGATAGACGTTTAAAAACAAAAACTAAGAATAAATACAAAACAGAACAAATTAAAAATTTGAGTTGCTCCGTTTAATGAATTCCCTTTTCAGTTGTAGTTTAAAATATTCCAAAATATAACTGGAGAAGAGGAACTGTGAGTGTAAATTTTCCTACTGTTTAAATTTTAAAGTAAAATAGTATCAGAAACTAAAAATAAACGCAAAACAGAGCGAAATAAAAATTTTAACTATCCCGTTCGCTAAAAGTTTTTCAGATTTAAATGAACTTTATGTCTAAATTTTTCTACCGACTAAAGAGTTCAAGCTAAGGGCAATTACTAAAACTGAAAACAAAAAAAAAATGAAAAAAAAAAAATATAAGAGTTAAAGTTACTCCATTTACAAAATGCTTATGAGAAAGATTTTCAAAATTTTTTCTAATCCAACTGTCTCAGAGAGGGACTTCCTTTCTAAATCTCCCTATTCACTTAAATTTAAATTAAAATTAGTTATAAAAACTAAAAATAAAATCAAAATAGAATTAACTAAAAGTTGAAACAATAACTGTATTTCTACGGCTAAGGAAACAATTAAATTGGGTTGCAGAATCAGTAGCTTTTGCATACAGGAAAAAAAAGATAATGCAATGTGAGAATAATACATTAGTATCTAATTTCACTTATAATTTACTTTTTATTAAGTTATAATTTGTTAAAATTAAGATTAAAAGAAAGAAACGAACGTTGTTTAATTATTTTTATTATTATTACTACTAGAAAGTCGCCCGTCGTGGTATGACGGTTGAAAATTGCTTTTACATTTGAACGAAACTATTGCCTGTTCGATGATATTTTGATAGTTGAAATTTTATTCCGAACTCCAGTGGATTAGCCATAAACTCCAGTAGATAGCGTTCATTGAAAACCACTTTTACGCTTCTTCACTCTCCTAAAATGAGTCTTACCAGTAAAGCAGTTAAGTTATCGGATCCAGTTCAGCCTTGTCAAAATAAAGCCTTTTCCTGCATGTCAAGCATTAAGAAAAAATATTATCAAATTATCATGCCGTAGCGCGAGTTTCATTGTTGATGACATCAGCGCTACTCTAACATTCGCTATTATATATATATGAGGATTACTATTTTATGATCATTATTATTATTAACTGCAATTGCAGAAGTTTGAAAGAGGAATATTTTTTGTATATTTGCTTAAAAAGCTAATTGGCTTACGCAACAGAATATTTAGGAGCAACAAGAATATAAATCATTGAAAAGTAATAAAATATGTAATACAAATGATTAAAAATCATTAAACTACTTCAAAATAAAAACTTTATAAGCATTCGGGAAAAGAGAGCAGAGGTATAGCATCATTGCGAAACAAACTAATATTTTTAGTTTTGAAAACGATTTCCTTGTTTCCTAGTTATAAATTTTTACCTTTGGGATATTTTAAACGAATCTGCCAAGCAAGCTTTTAATTAAAACTAGTTTTTGGATCGGGTTTGCCAAAATCAATTAAATATCTGTTTCAACGAATCTAGAAACTAGGAAAAATTGTCTGGCAAAAAAATCTTGAATTTTATCTAGAGATGCATATTTTTTTTTGTCTTCATGCTACCAAATCAAATTAAATTAAATGTAAAGTTGTTAAAAATTGAAATAAGATCGAAATTTGACATAAAAAAAACGAAAAAAAAAAAAAAAAAAACTCTTTGCATTACATGCCCCTAAGCTAATAACTAATGTTGTGTCAAATTTCATAATAATCATTTGAATAAAGGCCCTACATGAAGCACAGGCAGACATACGTACTATATACAGATATACATTGGCTCCCAAAAGTGTTCGTACGACACCTACGACGTTCAGTGCACCTATGACTTTTAGCGAAATTGGCCTCTATCCATTGGTTAGAATTAATATTTCGGAATAGGTATTTAATTATACGATCTATGATCATTTTTTAACAAAACTACATGAAAAGATTTTAAAAAAATATTAAAACTTAATTTTTTAAAAATAAAAAACCAAAAAGTGCCGGAAATTTTATTTCACAAAAGTTATCGTACACTTTAAAAAATATCTATATATTATTGAACAATCTAACTTTTTATTAAGTTATTATTTAGTAGAATATCAAGCAGTATCAACAACACCTTTTAAACGCCTGGGAATAAATTTCATTTTTTTTTTCTTACTTTTTTTGCGTAATTTCTGAGTAAATGTTCAACCACGTTGAGTCTTACTGTTTCTATCTCTATTTTCGTTTCAAAGCCGTATTTTCGTAATCTAGCCACTAGATATCTCTAAATATGTATCATTAATTTCAATGGAGATTGAGGGGGTATTTTCTAAACTTAAGGACAATTTTCGAGGCACTAGAGGCAAACGTTGAAAACCGTGTGCTTCTTATCGTTATCTTGATAAAAAAACAAAGTTGTTTCCAATAATTTAAATTTTTGGCTAAGAGTTCAAAATTGGGTTTTAAAATATTTAAAGGAACGGCATGATTCATTATTTCATCAAAAAATTCCAAACTACCAAGTCCTGATGCTGATATGCACCCTCACACTTGAGCCGTCGTGAATAGCTGATCCAACTAAGTTCTTAAGATTTAAGTTCCAATTTTTTTTTCTTCTACTTACAGTTATACAACAATTTAACCAAAAATGTTGAATTCATTTTTATCTGTAAGTAAGACGTAATTGTAAAGCGTTTTGAGCTTATTTACCATTGATTTTGCGACGAAAAGCGTAAGCTTTCTGTTTTTTCGCACGACCAAGAAAATTTCAGCGGGAAGAGGTCCCATTTAATCCAGCTAATCAGAGAACTTGGTGAACAATTTCAGATGAAAATTATATGTAAAATTTTTCATTTAACTCTGAAGTAACATTTACAGCACTCAAATGTGTATTGTTCAATTTTTTTAACTTTAAATCTCCGATCACGATTTGTTAACTTTGCCAGTTGACCTTTTCTTATCTTGTTTTCGGACCGAGTCTTTTCTTTTAAGCATTTTATCAAGCACTTTACTATGGAATGGTATAAATTATCTACTTTTGAACATTTTAAACGAATTTACCGCTACCGTGAGGGAAAAAAATCAAATTTCGAATGGTGTTTGTTGTTTTTTACGAATTCCAGCCATTTTAAGTAATAAGCACAATATTAAGGAATAAATAAACAAAAAAAAAAAAAATAAATAAATAAATAAAAAATAAAGCCAAATAACTTTTAAGGTTAACACAATGCAAAAATATTAAATAAACGGCATATGATAATTTTTACCATGAATTTATTCGAAAATATTTGGGTGTACGATGACTTTTGTGGCCTGTTATTTCTCTGTCTCCTGGTTTTTTGACCCATTTCAAAAAGAAGATCCGTCAATATTTTGAAAAAACTACTGGGTTGTATTTAGAATGACATAGGATTGATGTGAAAAAATATTGGACTTCATATTCGAATTCAGTTTCGCGTTATTTTGGTTTTACTAAAAAATTTCAAAGTGTACGAACACTTTTGGGGCCACTGTACGTATAAATAGACAACATGCTCTTTGCTTAATTATTGGGAAAGATAATTAATTTGCAGAGAAATATTTATGTACAGTTTGAGTTGGTTAAACATTAATGAAGATAAGATTACATAAATTATAATAACATATAAAGGAGAACCTGTTTAAAGATATGATACGGGCGAAAGGTCTCTTTTACGTGACAGGAATTAACACTAACTTTCCTGATAACGCAAATGAAACACGACGAAAACACTTGCTCAACATTATTGCTTCTTGTTTTCGTCATTAAAACAAATTTTTATCAGTTTTCTCTCTTTCTTTCTTCCTGTTAAATTTAAAAAAAATCTACTGTTGTTTGTTTCAAACTCAAAATGTTTTCTAAGAAATGAGAAAATACAAATGTTTTTAAGAGTTTCTTGAATGGCTCAAGAGAAATTTAATGACTACCACAGCACAGCATAGGATGAAATTATTAAAGTAAAAATAAAGTTCTTCCATAAATCAGCAGCTATTGTAAAAAAAACGTTGTGTGAAATTAAATTAAATGTAAAAAAAAATGTTTTATTTATTTATTTATTTTTTTTTACTTTAAAGACTTCTATAAGCTTGGATTGTACCAAAAAGTAAGGTGGGGTGAACCATGGAAGCCCATGCTCTTTTGAAGGCCAACTATAAAAAAAAAATCATTGTTATAATCACATAATGACGAATTCCTTCCACTCACACCTAGCTGCATCAAACTCAAGGACAACACGGCGGGTGAGTCGTTTTTTTGTTATTGCGGGGCCCTCGCTTCGTTCCTGGAAAATAATGGGCAACTATTGTGTCCAATTTCTGCCAGTAACAAATCTAGCAAAAAACAGGAACGTTTTCCGATAAAAGTCGGGAACCTTTCTGAAATTAACCTGTAATCTTTCTGATGAATTCAGAAATCTTCACGGTAAAAGCCAGTCATGCCAACAAAACAGGAACCTTCAAAGGTAACTTAGGTAAGTTTAAAATTAATTGATAGGCACCTTCCTGATACGCTTCTTAAAGCATTATTGCACCCATGGGCCAAAGCTAAAACAGAATTGCACGTAAAGAACAAAGCGCCTCACTTCCCTAAAATTCTTGCTTAACTACGGAACTAATACAGGGTGTCCTGAAATAGACTGACTGATTTCAAAAATTTACAACAGAAAAACGGTTAATGATAAAAAAACCAAATTCTTGCAGAAAATTCATGTGATGGCCCTTAATCCCCCCCCCCCCCCCAAGTTTGAAAATTTAGTTCAAAAATGTTTCAATAGATGGCGCTGCAGATAGTAAGCCTTTAAGCCAAACGAAGGATTCAAATTCACCGATTTTTCCTCCAATTTCCAAAAGTGATTGCAGCCAGTGGGCGACATTTTGAAAATATTGTTGCGTAATTTTGTTTTTGAAAAGCCTTTTTCGAAAAACTGAAATAATTTTCTATCTTTCTTTGATTTACGGTCTTATGATCTGCAGCGCCATTTCTTGGAAAACTCTTGAACTAAAATTTTGAACTCTGGGAAACAAAACTTACTGCCCACTACATGAATTTTCTGCAAGAAATTTTTTTTAATCATTAACCGTTTTCCTGTTATTAATTTTTGAAAACAGTCAGTCTATTTCAGGACATCCTGCAAATACGCTCAGTTAATCTTTAAGCTGGAAGCTAAAAATATTTTTTACGACAGTGAGAAGGCCTATGTTCGTACAAATTGTTGCAATTTAGAAATCTTTTTGGCAAAGATGCTTGATTTTCACAGGAAATTGATGATTACCAATGAAATCCCGGAACGTTGCATGACACTAATTTATGACGTTTTCTTACAAAGTATAACACCACTGTTGATTTCTCTTTTTCTGAAGTACTTAATATTCTCCTTTACAGGAAACTAATTCAGACCCTTCTGCAATCCAAACCTCTTAATATCGCTTCTTTCTTCACGGATGAAAGCGATGGACTAGATGAACCGCCGGACTATCTTCTACACCACGACATGTTAATGGACTTGGAGCCCAAAAACGCGTCCGAGATGAGGAGGGAGAAGCGTTCCAGCGGTATTAAGAACTGTCCTGCAAATCCTCGGATTGTATTCCCCAAAGCAGCAACCAATCAGCATGGACATTGGAAGTACATTGCGCAATCTGAAGAATTAAATATTGGCCAAAGAACAACTGTGCATTTATGCAGG